>NW_004444088.1:3339686-3363119 GCF_000243295.1 Trichechus manatus latirostris
CAGGAGACCCAAAATGTCACTGTGGCCCACCAGTCAGAGTGGGGGCCTACGGAGGTCAGGTTATTAATGGAGTCTTGGCTCATGTCCATCTCTCAGTAGGTCCAGTGTGTCCCCGAACCCATCCTGTAGTGATTTCCCCAGTTCCAGAATGCATAATTGGAATAGATATACTCAGCAAGTGGCAGAACCCCCACATTGGATCCCTGACAAATAGAGTAAAGGCTATTATGGTAGGAAAAGCCAAGTGGAAACCATTAGAACTGCCCCTACCTAGGAAAATAGTAAACCAAAAGCAACACCGCATTCCTGGTGGGATTGCAGAGATTACTGCCACCATCAAGGACTTGAAGGATGCAGGGGTAGTGATTCCCACCACATACCCATTCATCTCACCTATTTGGCCTGTGCAAAAAACAGATGGATCTTGGAGAATGACAGTAGATTATGGAAAACTTAACCAGGTGGTGACTCCAATTTCAGCTGCTGTTCCAGATGTAATTTCACTGCTTGAGCAAATTAATACATCTCCTGCTACCTGGTATGCAGTTATTGATCTGGCTAATGCCTTTTTCTCCATACCTGTTTCAAAGGACCACCAGAAGCAGTTTGCCTTCAGCTGACAAGGCTTACAATACACCTTCACTTGCCTACCTCAGGGCTACATTAACTCTCCAGCCCTATGTCATAATTTAGTCCACAGAAATCTTGATTGCCTTTCCCTTCCACAGAACATCACACTGGTCCATTACATTGATGACATTATGCTGATTGGACCTAGTAAGGAAGAAGTGTCAATGACTCTGGACTTATCGGTAAAACATTTGCGTGCTAGAAGGTGGGAGATTAATCCCACAAAAATTCAAGCACCTTCCACTTCAGTGAAATTTTAGGGGTCAGTGGTGTGGGGCATGCCAAGACATTCCTTCTGAAGTGAAGAATAAGTTATTGCATCTTACTGCTCCCACAACTAAAAAGGAGGCACAACGCCTAGTGGGCCTCTTTGGATTTTGGAGGGAACATATTCCTCATTTGGGTATGCTACTCTGGCCTATTTATCCAGTGACTCGAAAAACTGCTAGTTTTGAGTGGGGACCAGAACAAGAGAAGGCTCTGCAACAGGTTCAGGCTGCTGTGAAAGCCACTCTGCCACTTGGACCATATGATCCAGCTGATCCAATGGTGCTTGAAGTGTCAGTGGCAGATAGAGATGCTGTTTGGAGTCTTTGGCAGGCCCCTATTGGTGAATCACGGTGCAAACCCTTAGGATTCTGGAGCAAAGCTCTGCCATCCTCTGCAGATAACTACTCTCCTTTTGAGAAACAACTTTTGGCTTGTTACTGGGCCTTAGTAGAGACTGAATGCTTAACCATGGGACACAAAATCACCATGAGGCCTGAGCTGCCCATCATGAACTGGGTGTTGTCTGACCCACAGAACCATAAAGTTGGACGTGCACAGTAGCACTCGATCATTAAATGGAAGTGGTATATTTGAGACCGGGACCGAGTAGGACCCGAAGGCACAAGTAAGTTGCATGAGGAAGTGGCCCAAATGCCCATGGTCTCCACTCCTGTCACATTACCTTCCATCTCCCAGTCTGTACCTATGGCCTCATGGGGAGTTCCTTATGATCAGTTGACTGAGGAAGAGAAAACTCGTGCCTGGTTTACAGATGGTTCTGTGTGAAATGCAGGTGCCACTCGAAAGTGGACTGCGGCAGCACTACAGCCCCTTTCTGGGACCTCCCTGAAGGACAGTGGTGAAGGGAAATCCTCTCAATGGGCAGAACTTCGAGCAGTGCACCTGTTTGTTAACTTTGCTTGGAAGGAGAAATGGCCAGATGTGTGATTGTATACTGATTCATGGGCTGTGGCCAATGGTTTGGCTGGATGGTCAGGTACTTGGAAGGAACATGATTGGAAATTGGAGACAAGGATTTATGGTGAAAAGATATGTGGATAGACCTCTCTGAATGGGCTAAAGAAGTGAAGATATTTGTGTCTCATGTGAATGCTCACCAAAGGGTGACCTCAGCAGAGGATGATTTTAACAATCAAGTGGATAGGATGACGCGTTCTGTGGAAACCAGTCATCCTCTTTCCCCAGATATTCCCGCCATTGCTCAATGGGCTAGTGAACAAAGTGGCCATGGTGGCAGGGATGGAGGGTACGCAAGGGCCCAGCAGCATGGACTTCCACTCACCAAGGCTGACATGGCCACAGCCTCTGCTGAGTGCCTAATCTGCCAACAGCAGAGACCAACACTGAGTCCCCGATATGGCACCATCCCTCGAGGTGATCAGCCAGCAACTTGGTGGCAAGTTGATTACATTGGACCACTTCCATCATGGAAAGTGCAGTGTTTTGTCTTTACTGGAATAGACGCTTACTCTGGGTATGGATTTGCTTTCCCTGCACGCAATGCTTCTGCCAAAACTACCATCTGTAGACTTACAGAATGCCTTATCCACTGTCATGGTATCCCACACAGCATTGCCTCAGATCAAGGGACTCACTTCACAGCAAATGAAGTGCGGCGATGGGCCCATGCTCAAGGAATTCACTGGTCTTACCATGTTCCCCATCATCCTGAAGCAGGTGGCTTGATAGAACGATGGAATGGCCTTCTAAAGACACAATTACAGCCCCAGCTAGGTGGCAATACCTTGCAGGGTTGGGGCAATATTCTCCAGGAGGCTGTATATGCTTTAAACCAGCATCCAAGATATGGTGCTGTTTCTCCCATAGCCAGGATTCACGGGTCCAGGAATCAAGGGGTGGAAATGGGAGTGGCACCACTCACTATTACCCCTAGTGACCCACTTGCAAAATTTTTGCTTCCTGTCCCCTCAACCTTATGCTCTGCAGGCCTAGAGATCTTAGTTCCAAAGGGAGGAATGTTCCCACCTGGAGACACATCACAGATTCCATTGAACTGGAAGTTAAGAATGCCGCCTGGCCACTTTGGGCTCCTTATGCCTCTGGATCAACAGGCAAAAAAGGGAGTTACCATACTGGCTGGTGTGATTGATCCTGATTACCAAGAGGAAATCAAACTGATATTACATAATGGAAGTAAACAACAGTATGTCTGGAATGCAGGAGATTCCTTGGGGCGTTTTTTTAGTACTACCATGCCCTGTGATTAAAGTCAATGGAAAACTACAGCAACCTAATTCTGACATCACTACTAATGACACAGACTCTTCAGGAATGAAGGTTTGGGTCACCTGACCATGCAAAGAACCATGACCAGCCGAGGTGCTTGCTGAGGGCAAAGGGAATACAGAATGGGTGGCGGAAGAAGGTAATTCTAAATACCAGTTACAGCCACATGACCAGTTGCAGAAACTGAGACTGTAATTGTTATGAGTATTTCTACTTTGTATGTGTGCATCAAATATTTTTGTTTCCTTCACTTATAAAACGTAAGCTGTAAATGGGGATAGTGTGTTTTTGATTGTATGTGTGTTAGGTGAATCAAGTTAGGCACAAGTATGACTTTCTAATTGTCTTTATTCAGAGATTATGTATGGTTTAAGGAGATGTGTACATGTGCCAAGTTGACAAGGGGTGGACTGTGATGGTTAAGATTGTGTGTCAACTTGGCTGGGCCATGATTCTCAGTGTTTTAATGTAATCACTGCCATGATTGAATATACTGTGAGTAGCCAATCAGATGAAAGGGAGTCTCCTTGGAGGTGTGGCCCGAATCTGTATATAAGCAGACATTCTGGTTTTTTGCTCCCTCTGGATCCTGCGGCTACTTCCTGTCATCTCATCTCCCGTTCTTGGGACTTGAGCTGTCCGCTTATCTGCTGAGCCTGGGATTCGTCCATCTGCACAGCCTCTGAGCGGGAGCCTTGCTCTCCGACCTGCCGATCTTGGGTTTGCCAGCTTCTGCAGCTGTGTGACTTGGGAGAGGCCTCTACCCTGATTCACGGACTTGGGACGTTCTAGTCTCTACAATCATGTGAGCTGTTTCCTTGATATAATCTCTCTCTTTCTATATATTTATACACTTTACTGGTTTTGCTTCTCTAGAGAACCCAGCCTAAGACACACCCTTTCCTCCCTTCCTTTCCCTCATCCTTTTGCCTCCCACCTCTTCCTCCTTACCCCTCCTCTTCCTCCCACCTCCTCCTCCTCACTCTTCCTCTTCCTCTCACCACCCTCTTCCTCACTCCTCCTCTTCCTCCTGCCTCCTCCTCCTCACTCCTCCTCTTCTTCCCACCTCCTCCTCCTCACTCCTCCTCTTCCTCCCACCCCCTCCTCCTCACTCTCCTCTTCCTCCCACCTCCTCCTCAGTCCCCCTCTTTCTCCCACCCCTCCTCCTCACTCCTTCTCTTCCTTCCACCTCCTCCTTTTAACTCCTTCCCCCGCTGGCAACTCCCTGAACACTTATGCAGAACATTGATTACAATATTGCTGTTACTACCAAGCAAATATTTCAGACAATTTTCTAATTATTAATATAAAGATACTGGTTTGTGAGCCAGAAGTAATCTTAATTTGTTGAAACAGTTCATAAGCAGTACTGTATGCTGCCCCTTTGGAATCAGCCTGAGTCCAATTTCTTCCCTCACTATTGCTAATTATTGACCTTGAGAAAGTCATGGATCCTTTTGTAGTTTCTGTTTCCTCATGGACAAAGTGAGAATAATTTGAGAATTAAGTGAAATAATATGTTTAAATATCTTATCATGTTTCTGGCACATAATAATTATTTAATAAATGTTAACTATTATTAAGGAGTTCCTTGGTGGTGCAAATGGTTGACACCCTCAGCTGCTAAACGAAAGGTTGGAGGTTCAAGTCCATCTGGAGGCACCAGGAAGAAAGGCCTGACCATCTCCTTCCACAAAATCAGCCACTGAAAACTCTGTGGAGCATGGTTCTACTCTGACACACGTGGGTGGACCTTGGCGGTGGGCAGCTGGGCTTTCGTTATTTAACTGGTTTATTATTTATTACTAAATTCCAAACAAATAACACTGTCCTACCAGCAATATCATAAGGCTGAAAAATTATTAATGTTTGCAAAAGCCTCAGCAAATTTTGGGAAACTAACATTGAAATACAAGAAATGACTCCTCCTAAAGTAAACGTGTTAGATAGCATATAACAGTCTGACACAACCAAAACTTTTCTATGACAGGATTGTATCCTTTGTAGCAAACATGAAGCTAGGAACTTAGCAGAATTAATAAAGGTCAGACTTCAGGATATAACATCTGCAGCTTCGGCACTGTTACTTGAGACTTGTCATATCACTGACTTAAGAAACCAAGCTGTTCCTGTTATGCAGCAGCGCTGAATATACTTTCCAGACCCTAGAAAAAAGTTGCTACAAACTGCAAAGTATTGTTCTTGAGTAGTGACAAGCATCCTCCCTTAAAATTCTACTTGTTTTCCTAAACTACTCTGGCTACACAGACAGAAGCATCCATCTCCCTTGTTGCTACTGCATAACTGCTGCTTGAGATCCTCTTAGATGGCTGTTGGGTTTTCTGTCGTCATTGTTGTTTTGTTTCCTTTTTCACCCTGTTGAATCTTTAAAATGATTGACATACAGCCTTATTTTGTATTTCACTGTCTTAAGACTGACAATCAACTCAGTCTGGAAAGCAAGTGTTGAACCCAGCTTAAAGCAACACAGTAAGCTCCATGTAACCATTTGGGACACAAAAGCTCATGGAATCACCAAGTTGCTTTAACCATGAAATTCTGTGGAGTTTGAGGTTAATTATAGCCTCCTGTCCTACATACACAGAAACCCTGGTGGCGTAGTGGTTAAGAGTTTGGCTGCTAACATAAGGTCAGCAGTTCAAATCCACCAGGTGCTCCTTGAAAACGCTATGGGGCAGTTCTACTCTGTCCTGTAGGGTTGCCTATGAGTTGGAATCGACTCGATGGCCATGGGTTTGGTTTTTTGAGTTTATACCAACTAGCCCCAGTCTACCCGCCCATGGATGGCTGTCACATGAGTTACCCCAAACAAGATCAGCAGAAGAAACGCCCAGCTGAGCTCAGACCAAATTGCTGACCCAAAGAACTGGGAGTAAATAAAATAATATTGTTACAACAGATAACTGATACAGTGTGTAATATTGACTCTGCGAGTTATTATAAGGATCGGAAACAATGATTACAGTGCACCTACTCCAGGGCCTGGCATATACTATGTGCTCAGTAAATGCTAAATGCATTAGTAGTTTTCAAAAATTGTGCATTTTAGAAGTTGTGGGCAGTTGAAAGATAAACGCATTTTTATTTAGTCCAACATACAAAAACTGTACTTAATAAACTAGAGATAGAAATAAAAGTTCACATTTTAATCTTAGGTTACCTAAAACTAATCAGAGTCTTTATATAGAAAAGCAACAAGTTAAATGGTAGAATGACTTGCAATCCCCTAGTCCAGTTCTTGATTGCAAATAATTTACTGTAGTCAAGTTTTAAATTCTCTTCCTTTATGCCTAGACAAAGTCTCCACTAAGGAAACATACTTATCTGGCTGTCTGCCCAACTGAGATGCAGAGCTTATTGGCACATTCCTATCCCTACTGTACAAACGCTTGAGCCCTTTCTATGTGACTTGTACCAAGACTCTGGTTTTGTGAAGAAAGAGCTGGTAGGCAAGTGTGGTGAGTCGAGTCTTATCTCAGGAAAAGTTGTTCTCACAACTCTGCGATGTAGGCAAATGAGATGTTTATAGACCTGTTTGATTATTCATTTTAACCTTAGCACATTTTATACATGAGAAAATTGAGATCCAAAGAAATTAAATGATTTTTCTAAACACAGATAGAAAGGGGTAGAGCTGGTATTCTAATTCTCCACAGGCAACTGACTATAAATTAAGTATTTTTTTGATTATTCCTTACTAATTATGATGAATCAGAAGTATTGCCTTAACCAATACCTTGTCAATGAGGGTGGTGTTAACCTAAGGGACAAAAATTGCTTCTTAGGGACTGAAAAAGCATCTTAGATATTACAAGATGTTTTGTGGCCCTCCAAAGGACCATAGAACTTAAACAGGTATACAGAGTATGCTGTTGTTAGGTGCCGTTGAGTCGATTTTTGACTTATAGTGAGCCCATGTGACAGAGTAGAACTGCCCTATAGGGTTTTCTAGGCTGTGATATCTATGGGAACAGATCGCTGGGTCTTTCTCCTATGGAGCGGCTAGGTGGGTTTGAACCACCAACCTTTCAGTTAGCAGCTGAGAGCTTAACCAGTGCGCACCAGGGCTCCTTATACAGGTGGTATTAAAATTTCACAGGGAGGCAATTATGGGGAAAAAAGTGTCTAAAAAAACTCATTGTTGTTAGTTGTTGTCGGAGTGAATTCCAACTCATGGTGACCCCAAGTGTGCAGAGTAGAACTGCTCCCCAGGGTTTTCAAGGCTGTGACCTTTTGGAAGCAGATTGCCAGGCCTATCTTCCCAGATGCCTCTGGGTGGATTTGAACCACCAACCTTTTGGCTAGTAGTCGAGCACTTAACTATTTGCACCACCCAGTGAATTCGAAAAAGACCCCTTGGGGAATGATACTTAAAAAGAGGTTGAGGAATACTGAAAATCATCTTTCTTTCTCGCTTTCTGTCTTTCTTTCTCTCTGTCTATCTGCCTTTCTTATGAAAATCTGCCTTTTGATGTCTTTAACCCCTATGAAGACTCTCTGGTCCTTAGAAGAATTTTTATATTTGACCAGATTAAGAAAAAAAAAAAAGTAACAATAAGTGATGTGAAGAACAAAGGAAGAGAAAGTCTCCTAGACACAAAAATGGTAGGAAAAAGAAGTGCCGGAAGGGAGATCCTGAGTGAAATACCAATAAAGCAAATGATCCTTTCTTAAGTTCCAGATACCTCAAGTCCATTTCCTATATTGTAGCAATCGTTTTCCCCATCCACCCTCATTTCTTCTCTCTCTCCCTTACTGTTCTCCCAGAAAATCCCTGCATTTCATTATGACACAAGGTATTAAAATTCATGGCTCTGAAGCTCCTAGAAAAGGCTAATGGGCTCATTTATAACCAATCACAGCCTAAACCAAAATGGAAAATAGGAAAAACAGAGATAATAGGTAGTCATGGTGGCATTGTATCTCCAGATCCCATATCTGAAGTTCTCCAGGGTTAGTTGATCCCAGCAGCTCTTCCTTGACTTCTCAGAATGACTCTAGAATGACTTCCATCAATTTTTTTTTTTTTGGTTGTTCAAGATTTTTTAATGTGGGGTTATGTCATTTGCAAATATAAGAATACTAAGAGTGGTAGAGACAGCTAACTGCCCTTGCAAAATAGTGTGCTGGTCCTTCCATAGAATAAGTTATCATCAGGAAACTACAGCTTAGTCAGAAACTACACATCCAAAACTCAACACATCAAGACTGGGCCCTGTGAGCTAGTCTCACTAATGGAAATTAGTTGTTAAAGTAGCAGGTAGACACCGGATTGTGAAGGCTTTGAACTAAAACAAATACTATGAAACCATAATCATTATATCACCTTTGAGGACAGAAAGAGCAGATCATTCTTTCTGGAAATTTTTGCTAGTACTCATGACCTGTGCATCAGGAGAAGCAAATGGTGGTACTCTGCACATAATTGACGGTAGATAGTGGGCTAGTTCCAAAGACAGTCAGATTGAACCTGAACTTGTGGTTGATCAATGGCCTCTGCAGTAGATTGACATAAAATTTTGCTTATTGAGTTCTTCGAATGGGATAGTGACTAACTAATCAAAATGAATCATCTCTCTTGGGATGTACTAATAGAAAATACTCACAGGGAAGGCAGACCACTTAAGCTATGGTTATATCCAAAATAAGGAGCCCTGGTGACACAATGGTTAAGCACGCAGCTGTTAACTGAAAGGTTGGCAGTTCAAACCCACCCCGTAGCTCAGCAGGAGAAAGACCTGCTAATCTGCTTCTGTAAAGATTACAGTCAAGAAAACTATGTCTCATGGGGTCACTATGAGTCAGAATTGACTCGAAGGCACCTAACAACAACAACATATCCAAAATAACACAAAGCTATTGTAACAATTCTTCGTGAAATTTATGGAAGAAGCCAGTTATGGAAATACCAGGATCTAAAGCAAATTTACGACAACAGAGGCAGACAGTAGCCCAGATTACATTGATTTCTTATGCTGAGCCCCCGTTGTCAGTGGTGATCTCAGTGTACCACTTCCATGCAATCTTACAAACAAACACATTCAACCTTTTATGCCATACTAGAAAGTTAGTATTTTATCTTGAAGGTATTGCTCCTACCACCAGGTAATAACCATATTATCAACTTCAGGAAATATGAACAATTTATTTTCAGTCCAGGCTTACTCAACCCCTAGGAAATAGCCTTGAACTCTGTGACATTGAACAGTTTTACATTAAGTAAAAGAGAAAAAAAATGGACTAAAGGAAACTGAAAAATTGTTTCATAACACACATAAAAGTAGTATTATAAAATAGTACATCTTTCGACAGGACATTGATACTTGAGAAATTCTGGGGACAAGCTTGGCAAGGTTTGGGTCTTTGGTGTTGCAACAATGAATCCTGCTGTTGGCCAGAAAGTGGCAGTAGAGATAGATACTGTTAAGATACTGCCAATATATGAGATAAAACGCAAATGGAAGTGTCGTGCATTGCAAGACACGAGTAGGTTTATTTATCAAGCAAGTATCTTATATCAACTTGGCAGTCAAGATTTCACTGTCTGTTTTTCACAAGATGTTAATTTCGTATTTTATGACAAAAGGTTCTGTAGTCAATTATCCTCGGAAAATGTTAGTTTAAACCCACTTGTTTAGGGTTATAAATGGCAGGATTTTTTTAGAATTTGCAGTATGAGTGTAAGAAAGCATTTTAAGTATACGGCATTATTTCCCTAACTTATTTGGCCTTGTAATTTTATTTGACAGAACATCTTAGAATCACCAGTTTACTAGTTTCCATGCTCTAGCATTGACCAAAGAACTCATTTTTAATCAAATGTTTCAAAAATTTCTAAGAAAATTTAGCAAAACCAATTATTTAGCAATTCTTATAATTAGGTGGAAATTCTTTATTGTTATTGTTGGTTGCCATTGAGTTGATTCCAACTCATTGCCACCCTGTGTGCAGAGAAGAACGATGCTCCATAGTGTTTTCAAGGCTGTGACCTTTTGGAAACAGATCTCCAGGACTAATTGTGAAAATTATTGCTCAAAAGAAATTCCGTGTCTGAATTTATCATGGAAACCTCAGCCAGAATGAAGAAAAGAACCGTATTTACCAGAAGAAGCTGCACTCTCCTCTCCATGGGAATTAAGGGAGCTCCAAAGGACATGGACTCCCCAGGTCGTCTGGTCATTCAAAGAAAAGGCCTGCTCATCCCAACAAACAAAGTTAGTTATTTTATGGTATAGCTACTTTGAAAATGTATCTTCACTGCTTTTATATCCAAACAACTAAGCTAATTGTCTTGGTCTGGGTTCTCTAGAGAAGCAAAACCAGTAAAGGGTATAAATATATAGAGAGAGATTCATATTAAGGAGGAGCCCTAGTGGTGCAGTGGTTAAGCATACGGCTACTAACCAAAAGGTCAGTGGTTGGAATCCACCAGCCACTCCATGAAAACCCTACATACGGGGCAGTTCTACTCTGTCCTTATAGGGTCGCTATGAGTCAGAATCGACTTGCCAGCAATGGTTTGGTTTTTTTGGTAAGGATTACACCTCAACACAAAGAAAACAAAATCTTCATAACTGGACCAATAATTGGAGCCCTGGTGGTGCAGTGGTTAAGAGTTCAGCTGGTAACAAGAAGGTTGGCAGTTCGAATCTACCAGCTGCTCCTTGGAAACCTTATGGGGCAGTTCTACTCTGTCCTAGAAGGTCACTATGAGTCAGAATTGACTTGACGGCAATAGGTTTGGTTTGGTTTTGGTACTAAGAAGCAACATCTTGCCAAATGGAGAAAATATGGAAGTTGTCAAGGATTTCTTTTTACTTGGATCCACAATCAACGCCCATCAGAGCAGCAGTCAAGACATCAAACTACAGGTTGGGCTGCTGGAGAAGATGACAGTCTCCACAAGAGTGGTGTAGTGGAGTTAGAGGATGTTCAATGTTAGATGCTGTTGAGGACATGGAAGACCACAGAGTCCATCCTTTCGTAGAGAGTCCAGGGGTTAAAGTTCCTCGTAATTCTTGCTTGTTGGAAGAATTTGAAGAAGGACAAAAAGGAGTAGACGATGGTATGGTTAGTCTTGAAGATGATGAAGATACGACACTTACAAGGTGGACGGGCATAATTATTGGGCCACAAGTGACAAATTATGAAAACAGAATATATAGCCTGAAAGTAGAATGTGGACCTAAATACCCAGAAACTCCTCCATCAGTTAGATTTCTGACAAAAATTAATATGAATGGAATAAACAATTCCAGCGGAATGGTGGATGCACGGAGCATACCAGTGTTAGCAAATTGGCAAAATTCATATAGCATTAAAGCTGTACTTCGAGAGCTAGGATGTCTAATGCTATCCAAAGAAAATGTGAAGCTTCCACAACCACCAGAAAGACAAACATACAACAATTAATTTTAGTGGATCTCAAACTTGTCTTAAATCAACAACCTTCTACTCACATTCATGTCTTGATTAAGTATCACAATGCAAAATACCCATACATTAAGTCAAAGAAATCCAGTTGGTAAACATAACCCAGACATTTGTAAAAATACACTTAATATGTGTACACTCATTATGTTTTCAGGTCACAGGAGGAAAAATGCAGCACTACTCTTTTCTCAGGGCACTGTCATTCAAGCATAAACCTGGAGTACTACTGGAAATAGAATTCAGGTTTACAAGATGAAAGCTTGCTGGAGAAGTGCCAGGATGCGGTGGAAGGCTGTATGTTTCTGAAAACCAGTCTCCAAGAGGAAACCTTCAAGGGCATGCTCTATCCATCTTGCTTAGTGAAGGAGCTGCAGTTTAAATTGTTTAAAGTAGCAGGTACAATGAATATTGTCGCAACTATGTTAATTTTTGAAGTGGCGTGGCTTCTGACTACTATTAGCATGAAAAATATTTTCAGGATTGTTCTGATACCTGTATTTATAATAAAAAAAAAGAGTGAAGGGAGTCAATAAAAAGCAAAAAGAAGAAATCAAACGATGCATTGCATTGGGCAAATCTGTTGCAAAAGACCTCTTTAAAGTGTTGAAAAGCAAAGATGTCACTATGAGGACAAAGCTGTGCCTGACCTAAGCCATGGTATTTTCAGTGGCCTCATATGCATGCTAAAGCTGGACAATGAATAAGGAAGACTGAAGAAGAATTGACGCCTTTGAATTATGGTGTTGGCAAAGAATGTTGAATATACCATGAGCTGCCAGAAGAACGAACAAGTCTGTCTTGGAAAAAGTACAGCCAGAATGCTCCTTAGAAGTGAGGATGGCGAGACTTTGTCTCATGTACTTTGGACATGTTACAAGGAGGGACCAGTCCCTGGAGAACAACATCGTGTTTGGTAAAGTAGAGGGTCAGTGAAAGAGAGGAAGACTCTCAACGAGATGGATTGATACAGTGGCTGCAACAATGAGCTCAAACATAGCAATGATTGTGAGGATGCACAGGACCGGGCGGTGTTTCGTTCTGTTGTACATAGGGTCGCTATGAGTTGGAACCGACCCAACGGCACCTAAAAACAACAAGAAATATTATGGTTTATATTTTCTTCAAAATCCCAGAGTTGATACATGAATTTATCCTAATAATAATAATAAGTACAGAGAGGAAGTAGGATGCCTAGGAGTCAGGGGCGTGTGTCCAGGGTCTAGTTCTGCTACCAACCACTTCAGGTATCATTTCCTTAACATAAAATGAAAAGGTTAGAATTGATCATTCTAAGGATCCTTCAAGCACTAAGAGGCCATGATTTTAAAATAATTTTTCCAAGTCTCAGCTCTTTCAGGTGAAATATAAATGAGTACAATGAGAGTGAGTTCTGATGTCTCACATGTTTTCCTCTTCCAAGGCAATGCAAAGATTTCTGAAGGATTTTTCAAGGTGCTGTTGCACAGCCCATCACTAAAAGGAGAAGCTGCCTATTAATCTCATGCTGTAAGACTAAAGGAATCCCAGGATGGTGTAAAGGGTTAAAGCGCTCACTGCTAACCAAAAGATTTGAGGTTCAAGTCCACCTAGAGGTGCCTTGGAAGAAAGGACTAGCCATCTACTTCTGAAAAATCAGCCATTGAAAAAGAAAACTTTATAGAACACACTTCTACTCTGACACACGTGGGGTCGCCATGAGTCAGAATTGACTCCACAGCAACTGGTAGTAAGAATAAAGGCCCCTTTAAAGGCAAAGAAGGGAACAGAATCTGAGAGGAATGAGTTCCGCAGAGTTCAGAGCTATGCAGATTTGCTTCTGCGACAAACTGTAAAAATGGTGTGGTGGGGGCATCTGACCTCCTCTAACTTCACGAGAAGGAGAGAGAATCACCATCAGCATCAGCCCAAAGCTGCTTCCAGTGAAGCAGACGTCAAACATACCTCCTCTCGCCAACCTTTTTACCAATTCTGACACCAGCCGTTCCTCCCATGGCACACTCTACTTCTCTGATGAGTTCAATAATTCCTTGCAATAACTACACAGAACTCACAAACAATACTCACGATTATGGGGTTTATTAGGGAAGTAACAGGTTACAATTCAGGATCAGGAATGACTCAGCGTATAATCCTTCGGTCAGGACAGCTTCTTGGCCATGCCTACAGGCAGATCCCTCCCTGACCCTTGGCCTCTCAGCCCCACTGCCCTGCTTGGACAAGTGTTACAAAGCTCTTTAGGTGCCCAACTCCACCAGCAAGGCTCTTGCCATAAAGCACTCAGCTTTCTCGTTCTATAGCCTGAGAAGCCCAGTGCACCATCTCCTGGTTCTGCTGCTGCTGGTTCTCTGTCATGCTTGCCACAGCTTCTTACCATCTTGTGCCGTCTCTGGTGTTACAGCTGTCTGTCTCCTGGGTCTAAGACGTTCTCAGTGCAGGGGCCCTGGGTCCAAAGGATGCCCTCTGCTCCCAGCTCTTCTTCTTGGCGGTAGTGAGGTCCCCCCTTTGCACCTCTGGGATGGCCCATTTCAAGCCTAGTGGGATGGCAAAACTGTCCAATACCCTCATTAGGGTTTCATACATCTTGCTTGCATGGTCTCACCCCCACAAGGTGCCATTCACCTTATTTGCATTATTAGCAAGCTGTCCAATCCCCTTGGTGGGCCACAGGCGTCTTATTTGTATAGTTCCACCCAATCATTTGGTGGGATTTACAAGACCATGGCGAAGAAGGCCATGTAAAAGTGATCCATTTCACCACACAAACCATTCACATGCCTCAAAGGTTCTCATTTTAGTTTTTCCTTTAGTTTATGACTTTTTCTGAACTTTCTATTCTGAGTTTGAATTACACATAAATGTGAGATAATCTGTGGGCTCAAGTAACGTAAGATTTTGTATAGAAAGTCAAGATGTACAGGGACACTTGTGGCATTTGTGTGAATACTTATGACACCTAGTGGCCAAAAATTGGAAATAGAATATTCAAGGATGAAGAAGTAGGAAGAGGTTCAAGGAGAAAAGACTGTAGATAAAGGAGGAACTGCTTTTTAGCAAAAAATGTATCCATAAAGGTGTTTCGTTCTGGGATTCCTTACTGAAGAAGAAATAATTTGAAAAAAATATGTACAAGGAGTGAAATAATTCTTAAAAAGAGAAAAACTCTAAAAGATCTGGACATATGCCATCTACAGAGAATGAGAAAGAGCTTTGTCCATGAATATTCTTCCCACCCAGCAGTAAGAAAAATAATCATTAGAGAAATCCTCTGATCTACCACAGCTCACTTCCAGCATGCATAGATCCACAATGGTCACTAAAATGAGTCACCTGAGAGGGCCAGCTGTGTCAACATTTCTTTAGTCCCCGTGTACCAACACAGTTTTAGAGAACGTTTTAGAGAATGTTTTAGAGCATGCTTTCTGCAAGGGTGCTAGTACAACTAAGAAAGCACTGAAACTCTATGTGGGGTTTAATTTTAAAAGTAAACTCTCAATTATTCATGATAAATCTAGTTTGCAAAATGTCCATTTCAGAAGAGATGTAGATCTAGAGTTCCTTTTAAATAAAAATCATTGATTGCCTCTTCCCTTAAAAATGATGAGAATCAAAAAGCTAGATCTGCCTTGAGCATTATGCTCTTTTTAGAATTATCTGTACGGGGTCAAACTGACAACGGCAACTTGAAAGATTAGGTAGGAATCTTAGAGGGCAGTGAGGTTATGTTAGTGAGGAGGAACAACTCAGAAAAGGAGGGTGAGAATGATTGCACAACTCGAAGAATGTAACGAATGTCACTAAATTGTCCATGTAGAAACTGTTGAATTGATACATGTTTTGCTACGTATATTCTCAACAGCAACAAAATAGTAAAATTTATGGCAAAAAAGAGAAAAAATCTGTTAAGATAAAGAGAAAAAATGCATATAGTTCAAATGGAATTGAAAGAGTAATTAACTTGCGGTGGACTGAGGGGGGCAGATGAGCACTATTGTGGTTCCAAGTGAACATTCCTTTTGATTCCTCCCACAACTATTCGACATCTTCGGTCCATCCTAGGAACTCTATCACAGAATATCTATCAGCTTTATCATCCACTTCCTTGCATGTACCGAATATTCCATTTTTTAAAGCAAAGCGTAACCTGCTGCTTAGACCTGTCCAATCTGAGGTATAGACCAGAACATCTGTTGTTCTTATCCACACTTCTCTTACAAGCAGACCCCTAAAATTTCTGACATATATGCCTTGCCTAAGAAGGTTGATCCCATTAATATATTCCCCTAGTAATTAACTTGTATATTTCTATTAGGTTGAAATTACTGAAGAGTTATTTATTAATCTGAATTACCTGTATTACTGTTCCTCTTCATTATTGTAGATAGCCAAGAACTGGGAGACTGTGTAATCCTTTTCAGACACTTAAAATCATCTGAGAATTGAACTAGTCACTAAGAGTACATATATAACATATATTTCTATAACTTTGGGGCTGAAACAGTTTAAATTAGGTTAGTTGCTGTGCCAAAAAAAAAAAAAGGAAAGAAAGAAATCAAGTCCTCAGATTCCAAATGCTTCGTAAAGAAGCTTTCAGGAACTGAGAGCCAAGAGAAGCCAAAATACTCTTTATGCATTAGTTCCCCTTGAGATCTTCATGTTCTGAAAGGCGAGAGAAGGGGACCTAGCAAAGGCTGCACCATTAGCCATTTATGTCTCCTTGGAAACCCTATGGAGCAGTTCTACTTTGTCCCATAGGGTTGCTATGAGTCGGAATTGACTTTATGGCAATGGGTTGGGTTGGGTTTGGGTTTGGGGCAAGCCCCATAAACTTTGCAGGTCTTCCTTTGTTCATCTCACAAAATAAAGATATTGTACTAGATAATATCTAAGGTCCATTCAGGCTTCAGAATTTTATTTTTTCAATAGTTTATTGTGTTTACTTTTTCTTGTTTTATTTTCTCGCTGATTACGCTCAAGTTCCCAGTTCAATACCCTTGGAGATTTGAACCAAAAAGAGAATAGGAAAGTAGAGATGGTATCTGTTTTCTCGCTGCTATCAGAAATCAGAAAAATAGACCAGAAGATTATCTTGGGAAAGAAAGAATTACTGTTTTAAACAAACAAAAAATCATGAACTTCATTTAAACAAACAAAAAAACCCAAACATGTTGCCATCGAGTCTATTCCAACTCATAGCGACCCTGTAGGACAGAGTAGAACTGCCCCATAGGGTTTCCAAGGAGAGGCTGGTGTATTCGAACTCCCAACTTTTTGGTTAGTAGCTACAGCTCTTGACCACTGAGCCACCAGGGCTCTGAACTTAATTTAGACAGTGGCGTATAGCATTAATTTTATGTGACATGTACAGTAATCATTTTATGACAGTTTTAAGCGTTATTGGTTTGGAAGTCCAAATTGGTAATTTAGTGTTTTAAAAGTGGTAAAGAGAGGTTTAAGGATTCAAGGATTTTAAATTGTCTTTCAATAATTCTATGTATTTCAGAGAGAATTCAAATACGGGGCTGAATTCTCTTTAAGATTCTTTCCAGTTCTGAAAAATCTAAAATGTTATATCTATTTTTCCTGGATTTTTCTACCAAATGATCTTCCAAATCCCTATAGGGCTTGGGGTTATTCCATTCCCTGACTCCCATTTGCCAACCAGTGAGAACAGGAAGGAGGGTAGTGAAGATAGAAAAAGTCAGGAGATTTAGGAATAAAGTTAATTCCCACTGTTTTTTGTTTGTTTGTTTTTACCATTTTTAGGTTTGCCTGGTGAGGAAACACTGAAGCGTAGGTGGCCCAGAAGGAGCAAGAAATAAGAAACGGGAATGTAGGCAGACAGTTAGTGCTACCCACACGCCTGAAAAAAACTCCTGTGCCCATTTTTTCTTTTTTTTGCGTTCTAGAAGATATGCAGCTTTTTGCACTGAGCCCCTCCCTGCTCATTCAAGAGACTCATTCATTTGGCATTCTCTTTGGAGTGCTATTTGCACGTGGGTGCATGTGGGCTTGTATATTTACAGTAGCACTTCTCAGGAAGTGCTAAAGTAAATCCTGCGGCTGAGAAGATTCTTGTACTTGAGAAGCACAGATTGTTTTCATTTCTGTGTTATTTATTGAACTTACAAACTGAAGTGTGAGAGCACGCAATTCAAAGAATACCTGCTACTCTATAACCAAACCAAACCAAGCCCGCTGCCGAGCTGATTCCCACTCATAGCAACCTTGTAGGACAGAGTAGAACTGCCTCATAGGGTTTCCAAGGCTGTAAATCTTTACAGAAGCAGACTGCCACATCTTTCTCCTGTGGAGCAGCTGGTGGGTTCTAACTGCTGGCCTTTTGGTTAGTAGCCAAGAGCTTTAACTTCTGTGCTACCAGGCCTCCTTTGCTCCTCTATACCAGGGGACATTTACCATGTAAGCGTATCAAAGAGAAAAAGCAAAGCTATGGGATCTAATCTGTTGGTCTTCCTTTCCCAAATAATACATTTACTGTAGAACTAAATGTTTCAGCGCTATGTCTTCCTTAAGTAATAAAAATGTTTTTAAAGGCAGTGAAAATATTAATGGAGGGAGAAACACATATGGTATACAGCAATTAAAGAACCATTATCTTCCATTTTTAATTAAATTCCAATGACAGTAGCCTGCCTTTGTTGAGGCTCATTTTAGGACCTAGTATGATACACTTGGTTGGAGGGAATTACAGAGTTTAAAGAAATCTAAACCATACACAGTGAAACCCGTGAGAGCCAAAACTCACTGGGATTGCCTTGTTTTTCCGTGTGTGGCAAGTTTTCCACCTTTGACAGGGTGCACTTTTCTATTGCTCATTTTAGTGGAAAAATATTTGAGTTTTCCTTCTCTGACAGGTTTCTGCTTTACATAGTTTCTGGCTGTCTCAGGTGTTACTATATAGTATACAGGTAGTCCTGGTGGTACAATGGTTAAGCAGTCAGCTGCTAACTGAAAGGTTGCTGGTTTGAACCCACCCAACCATTTGGCTGGAGAAAGACCTCATGATCTGCTCCTGTAAAGATTACAGCCAAGAAAACTCTATGGGGCTATTCTATGCTGTCAGCTGGGTTCACTCTGAGTCAAAATTAACTCCATGGCACTTTAAAAAAACATACTGTGATATATGAACTCTGTTCAAAAGCATTCTTGTGTTGTTTCAAAAAATCTCTGTTTCCATGTCAGTCCATTCTGTCATAAACTTCCTGAAGGTCAAGAGCATTTCTAACCAAATGGGAGTTGGTTCCTATAAATATCAGTCTATTACAATCATTTCATGCATATCACTCCCATCACCTCATTCGCTCCACTCATCTTCTCAACCAGCAAGAACCTCCCTCTCTCTGACTCTATGCCAGATCGTTTGCTATTGTCAAACTCCTAAAACCACCAAACCCATCCTATATCGAAACCCTGAGCAAACTGGGCCCTGTGTCTTCTGCCCCTGTCATGAGTTGTGTGAGATACTGAGATAATAGCTTTATATGCATAATTTCATTTAATCCTTTTAAAAAATGCGGTTGTCGTTATTGGGTGCCATTGAGTTGATAGTCAACTCATAGTGACCCCACGTGACAGAGTGGAACTGCCTCATAGGGTTTTTCAGGCTGTAGTCTTTACAGGAGCATCGCCAAGTCTTTTCCTGGGGGGTTGCTGGGTGGGTTCGAAACGCCAACCTTTCAGCTAGCAGCCAAGCACTTCATAATTTCACCACCAGGACTCCTAAAAAACAACACCAAAACGAAACAAAAACACTGACCCTTTTTTCTTAATTCAGTTGAGGGCAAAATGTAACCTGACCTGAGCTCGTTTGGCAGCAAAGCTGAAGCTAAACTGATGCGAGGCCATATCTAGTTTTCATTTATCCCACTTAGTTTAAATATTCACACATTTCACCAAAGTTACATTAATCTGCTTGATTGCAGGTCCCTTTGGGTAAGTTACTTAATATTAACTTTCTAAAATCCAAAACAAATTCTGAATTCTAAAGTATATCTGGCCCCAGCTGGGGCCAACATGGCACTATGGAAAGAAGCACCATGCTGTCCCTCTGCAACAAAGACCAGAAAAACTAAGTAAAACAGATACAAACATCAATCCTGGAACCCTAAGCACCAAATGAAGGAATAAAGAACTCTGTCAACAACTAAATGGAATAAGAAACTGACAGAGAACAGAGAAGGAGAAGAGCTATGGAGTGGGGGTCCCCTAGTAGCTAATGTGGCCGGATTTGCCATCTTGGACAACAGCCACCAAATATCACAGACAGGGAGTACAAGAGGGCAATTTCATGGAGCTCCCAACAGGAGACAGAGCACTCATAACCAGGGATACAAGCTTTCCCCTCCCCACCCTTCTTCCCTGTACAAGGTCTCCACTGCTTTCCAATGGGCCGCAGTTGCTCGGCCAGAGAGATACTAGCTCACTACCACCTGGATTCACCATCTTGGACCTCAGCCACCAAGGACTGTGGACAGGGAGTACAGGAAGGCAAATCCATGGAACCCCCAATAGGAGACAGAGCACCCTGTAACCAGGTTTCCCACCCCCCACCCTTCTTCCCTCTACGTGGCCTCCACCACTTTCCAATGAGACACGGCTGCTCAGCTGGAGAGACATCAGCCCACTGCCACTGGGGTCTGGTCCACCCCCACCAGCCGGTCCCTTTAGAGCCATTTGTTTGTTTGTTTGCTTTTTGATATTATTTTTTTGGCAATTTTTGTTGCTTCTCTCTCTCTCCCTTCCTTCTTTTCCTTTCTCCCTCCCAGCTAGCCCTGTGTGCCATCCCCTCCCCTTCTTGACAGGCTGTGATTCTTTGGTTTGTTTGCTTTTTTTTTTTTGGTTTTTGTTTGTTTTTTGATACTGTTTATTTATGGTTTTTGGTGTTGCTTCTCTCTCTGTCTGCCTTCCTTTTATTTCTCCCATCCACCCAGCCCTACCCCCCACCCTTAGTGGGCTGTACTATACCACTGGGCTGTACAGCCTCTGGCACATAGCCTCCCTGGGTCAGTGCCACACCCACAGGCCAGTTCCCTCGGCACCTTATGTTTTTATTTTTCTTTGTCTTTCCCCTTCTCCTTCTCCATCCCACCTAGGCCTTCACTGCCTCTGCCGCTTCCTGAGGGGTCACGCTGTGCCACCTGGTGAGAGAGACATCAGCTCTCTGCCACCCCGATTCCACCCCACCCCCAACAGCTGGCTCCCTCACCATCATATTTTTGTTGTTGTTGTGTTAATTTTTTTTTAATTTGATCATTAGTTTCTTCTCTCTCTTTCCCCTCTTTCCTTTCTTTTCTCCCACCCATCTATCCAAGTGCACTACCATGCTCCTTCCCGACAGGTCAAGCCACACTGCTCAGCTAGAGAGCCACCAGCACACGGCCTCACCAGGTCTACCCCGCCCCCAACCGCTGTATCCTAATGCACCATCATTCAACTTATTTTTTTTATTTCCTTTTTTACTTTTTCAATTCCTGAATGTCCCAGAGAGAGGAGACAATATCAAAACATACAGAGAAAAAAAAAAAAAAAAAAAACTAGGAGAGGATGGCTCGATAAAGCAACCAAAATAAAATACCAGATGACCTTCTGCTAGAAGAAAAGATGCTGGAACTACCTGACTGGGAATTCAAAATTCTAATATTCAGCATTCTCCAACAGATAAAGGAAAATACAGATAAAAATAAGGAAAAAATAGATAAAATCATGGAAAAGACAGACAAAGTCATGGAAAAGACAGATAACACAAAGGAAGAATTTGGGAAAAGAATACAGGAATAGAGAGTTCTGGCAAAATGGCGCTCTAGGCAGAAGCACCACGCCGTCCCTCCACAGCAAAGATCTGAAAAACTAAGCTGAACAGAGAATACAACAAACCTGAAACCCTAAAACATCAAATGAAGAGATAAAGAACTCAGCCTAGCACCAAATGGAGTGAGAAAACTGACAGAGAACGGAGAGCGAGGAGAGATTCATGCAGAGGTCCCTTACCAGCTAACGCAGCATGGCTCCACCATCTTGGACTCCTATCGGAGACCAGCAAACAGCGGGTACAAGAAAGCAGCCTCACGGAGCGTCCAGCGGGAGACAAAACATATTTGCAGTGTGCGCTTTCCCACCCCCCACCCCTCTTCACCCCGGCTTGACCTCCTCTGCTTCCCGTGGCCATGGTCTCTTGAGCGGGAAGTGCTGGCTGCTGGGATTCCAAACACCCGAGTGGGCGGCTCTCTGGGTGCCAATTGTTGGCTGCTGGTGTTACTTTTTTCTGCTTCTTTCGATTTCTTCCTTGCAACTCGCCATCTCCCCTTCCTTTCGCACGAGTGCCTCGCTCCGTGTGCCGTCTTTGCTTCTTCCTGAGGGGCTGCAGAGCGCCGGTAATTTGTGATATACGCTTTCCAACTCTCTACCCTTCTTCACACACACTCGGCCCCCTCCACTTCCTGCGGACACAGTCTCTTGTCCAGAAACACCAGCCCACACTAGCTGGCTCTCTGAGTGCCATCTGTTGGCTGCTGGTGTTGCTTTTTTTTCTGCTTCTTTTGATTTCTTGCTTGCCTCTCGCCACCACCCCCTCCTTTCGCTCGAGTGCCTGGCTGCGTGCGCCATCTTTGCTTCTTCCTGAGGGGCTGTGGAGCTCCATTTGAGCACGGAGCTGCTTCCCAGTTTGGGCTACTGTGCTGGTGGGATCCCGGGGCTTTTGTTCATTTGTTTGTTTTGAATTGTTTGTTTTCTTTTCCTTTTCTTCACTTGGGAGCCCTTTCTGGCCAGGCAGAGCTGCACGGCAAGCAGACTCCCCTTCGGCTTCCACAGACGTGCAGAGGGATCCCTGAGGGCATTTCTCTTTTCGTTGGTTTTTTTTTTCTGTTTTTTGGGGGTCCTTTCTTGTTCTTTTTTTTTTTTTAATTTGTTTTGTTTTCTTTTCCCTCTTTTTCCCTTTTTGTCTTTCTTCATTGCTCAGTTTCTCGTCTCTCTGTATCTTCCTTCTCTTTCTGTTCCCTGAATACCTGCTATTGTATACCTCTAGGCCTTCTAGCCAGGCAGTACTGCAACACCTGAGAGTGACTTCCCCAGACCTCATAGCTGCACAGGCGGGATCCCTGGGAACTTTGCCATTCTTTAACCTTTCTGATTTTTATTTATTCATTCTTTTCTTTACTTCCACTTCCCCTTTCTGTTTTTCTCCATTTCATAGTCTCTCATCTCACCACTCCAACGGCAAGCTCCCCTAGCATTCTTTTTTCTTTGTTTGTATGTTTTTGGCTCCTGTTCCTCTCTCCTTTCTCCCATATCCATCTTAGCTCCACACATAACAATCTCACTGCTTCATCCTGCCTACCTGCACTGTGCACTTGACATCACACCACCAAGCAGCACAGGCACAGCCTACTGGAACCTGCCCTGCACTGATTACTGACCCGCTCTGGTGGCTGTAGTAAGTGCCACAAACAACCCATCCCAGTAACTCCTCTTCAGCTAGGCCTGCCCTACTGTACCATATCTGAGTGACTGACCCTGCCAGTTGGAGAATGAGGTGAAAAGTATTGAGCGCACAGATGAGCAAGCAACAAAGAACACACAGTCCGCCTGCTCAGACATAGTCAAATTTTTTTTAAAAAAAGGGACGAAACAAACCAATCTACAATCAATAAACGAGAAAAATAACTACTTAATGCCCCCAAAACAGCAGACAATATCAAAACACTTACAAAAACAGGACAGGAGGGTTCCAGTAGCCGTCCAAATTAAAACACCAGATGACTCTCCTGTGGAAGAAAATGCACTAGAACTACCTGATAG
>NW_004444088.1:3369500-3434869 GCF_000243295.1 Trichechus manatus latirostris
TAGAAATCCAAAACATAAACAACAAGATTTCAGAGGCAGACAGTGCAATAGAAGGTTTTATAGCAAATTTGAAACAATGGAAGACAGGATCACTGAAATTGAAGACAAATCCTTGGATATCACTTTGAGGAAAAATCAGAGAAAAGAACGAAGAAAAATGAAGAAACCCTGAGAACAATGTGGTATACAATCAAAAGCAAAAATTTGCCAGTGATCAGATTCCATAACGGGGAGAAAATGGAAAACACAGAGAGGACTGTTGAAAATTTGCTGACGGAAAACTTCACTAATATCATGAGAGACAAGAAGCCAACCATCCAAGAAACTCAACGAACCACATACAGGATAGACCCCCCAAAAGAAAAACACCAAGGCATATCATAATCACACGTGTTAAAACCAAAGACGGAGAGAGAACCTGAGAGCAGCTCGAGAAAAATGAAAGATCACATACAAAGGGGAAACAATAAGACGAAGCTCTGATCACTCGGCAGAAACCATGCAAGCAAGAAGGCAATGGGATGATATATATAAAATCTTGAAAGAAAAAAAAACTGCCGACCACAAATAATACATCCTGCAAAACTTCGCTCAAATATGATGGCAAAATTAGGACATTTCCAGATAAACAGAAATTAGGCAATATGTAAAAACCAAACCAAACTTATAAGAATTGTCAAAGGGAATCCTTCAGTTAGAGACTCAACAACATGAGACAACAACCTGAATCTAGCGTATAAGACGGCACCAACCAGATACCAACCTAGATAACAAACTCTCAAGGATGAAACAAAATTAAAAAATTTACAACAGGGAATCAGAGAGGTCAGTCTGTAAATGACAACGTCAGAACAATAAAAGAGAGAATAAACAGTGTACGTATAGAACTTTCAAATGGAGAGGAAGTAATGGCATTATCAAGTAATAAAAGACTGGTTTAAACTTAAGAAGATGGGGTAAATTTCAAGGCAACCACAAAGTTAACAAACTTACTCATCAAAATAAAGAAGAAAAACATGAAGTCTCAGTAAACACAAAATCAAAAAAACAAAAGAAATGAAAAAAAAATCCACAAACAAAAGAAATTCAGCACAGGAGAATAAGAGGAACAAAGAAAATGTCAGCACCACAAAAAAAAAGCACTATAAAATGAAAGCAATGAACTCACATCTACCAATAATCACACTGAACATAAATGGCTTAAAGAGACAGAGAGTGACAGAATGGATTAAAAAAAAAAAAAAAACAAACAAAAGGACCCACCAATATGCTGTCTGTAAGAGACACACATTAGAAACAAAGACATAAATATATTAAAAATCAAAGGATGGAAAAAAATATATCAAGTAAACAGCAACAATAAAAAGAGCAGGAGTGGCAATACTAATCTCTGATAAGACAGACAGTAAAATAAAATTCACCGTAAAAGACAGGAAAGGACATTATATAATGATTAAAGGGACAATCCACCATGAGGCCATAACCATAATAAATACCTACACACCCAATGACAGGGCTCCAAAGTACATAAAACAAAGTCTAATGGCTCTGAAAAAAGAAATTGACAGTTACACAATAACAGCAGGAAACTTCAACACATCACTCTCAGTAAAGGACAGAACATCTAGAAAGCAGCTCAGCAAAGATACAGACGATCTGAAGGCCAAAATCAACCAACTTGACCTCATAAACATATACAGAACACTCCACCCAACAGCAGCAAAGTACACATTTTTTTCCAATGCACATGGAATGTCCTCCAGAATAGACCACATCTTAGGCCACAAAGCAACCCTCAACAAAATCCAAAACACTGAGATAAAATAAAGCATCTTCTCTGATCACAACACTATCAAAGTAGAAATTAATAACAGGTAGAGCAAGGAAAAAAAATCAAATATGTGGAAGCTGAATAACACCTTTCTTAAAATCCACTGGGTAAGAGAAGAAATCAAAGATGGAATAAAAAATTTCCTAGAATAAAATGAGAATGAAATCACATCATGCCAAAACTCCTGGGATACAGCAAAGGCATTGCTCAGAGGTCAATTTATAGCAACAGACACACACATCAAAAAAGAAGAAACAGACAAAATTAAAACATTAGCTATACAACTCAAACAAATAGAAAGAGAACAGCAAAAGAATCCTACAGCCACCAGAAGAAAGGAAATAATAAGGATCAGAGCAGAAATAAGTGAAATAGAGAACAGGAAAATAATAGAAAGAATCAACAAAACTAAAAGTTGGTTCTTGGAAAGGATCAACAAAATCGACAAACCATTGGCCAAACTGACAAAAGAAAAACATGAGAGGACACAAATAACCCAAATAAGAAACGAAATGAGGGACATTACAAGAGACCCAACAGAAATAAAAAGGATCATAACAGAGTACTATGAAAAAGTATACTCCAGCAAACTTGAAAACGTACAGGAAATGGACAAATTTCTAGAAACGCACTACCTACCTAAACTAAGACAAACTGAGGTTGAAAATCTGAACAGACGCATGACAAGAGAAGAGACTGAAAAGATAATAAAAAAAACCACCAACAAAAAAAGCCCTAGCCCAGATGACTTCACTGGAGAATTCTACCAAAAGCTCCGGGAAGAGCTTGCACCAGTACTACTCAAACTATTTCAGAACATAGAAAAAGAAGGGATACTTTCAAATTCATTCTACAAAGCCAGCATAAGCCTGATACCAAAACCAGGCAAAGACACTACAAAAAAAGAAAATTACAGACCAATATGTCTCATGAATATAGATGCAAAAACTCTTAACAAAATTCTAGCCAATAGAATTCAGCATTGCATCAAAAATATAATACACCACGACCAAGTGGGATTCATACTAGGTATGCAAGGATGGTTCAACATTAGAAAATCAATCAACATAAATCACTACTTAAATAAAACAAAAGAAAAGAATCACATGATCATCTCAATCAATTCAGAAAAGGCATTTGATAAATTCCAACACCCATTCCTGATAAAAACTCTCAATAAGACAGGTATAGAAGGTAAATTCCTCAACATAATGAAGGACATCTATACAAAACCAACCCCAACATCATTCTTAATGAAGAGAGGCTGAAGACATTCCCCCAAAGAACAGGAACAGGACAAGGATGCCCTTTATCACCACTCCTATTTAACATTGTGCTGGAAATTCTAGCTAGAGAAATATGGCAAGAAAAGAAATAAAGAGCATCCAAATTGATAAGGAAGAAGTAAAACTATCCTAATTTGTAGATGATATGGTACTAAGAGTACCCAAAGGACTCCACAAGAAAACTACTAGAACTAATAGAAAGATTCAGCAGAGTAGCAGGATACAAGATAAACATACAGAAATCAGTTGGATTCCTGTGTACCAATAAAGGGAACGATGAAAAGGAAATCAGGAAAGCAACACCATTTATAATAGGCCCTAAAAAATTAAAATACTTAGGAATAAATCTAACCAGGGATGTAACAGACCTACACAAAGAAAACTACAAAACACAACTGCAAGAAACCAAACGAGACCTACATAAATGGAAACACACACCATGCTCATGGATAGGTAGATTTAACATTGTAAAAATGTCAATTCTACCCAAAGCAATCTAGAAATACAATGTATTCCTGATCCAAATATCAATAACATTCTTTAACAAGATGGAAAAACTAATCATTAACTTCATATGGAATGGAAAGAGGCCCCGGATAAGTAAAGCACTATTGAAGAAGAAGAATAAAGTAGGAGAACTCCCACCACCTGACTTTGGAAACTACTATACAGCTATGGTAGTCAAAACAGCCTGGTACTAGTACAATGATAGATACATTGACCAATGGAACAGAATCGAGATCCGAGATATAAATTCATCCACCTACAGTCACCTGATCTTTGACAAAGGCCCAAAGTCCATCAGATGGGGAAAAGAGAGTCTTTTTAACAAATGGTTCTGGCAAAACTGGATGTCCATCTGCAAAAAATTGAAATAGGACCCACACCTCATACCATACACAAAAACTAATTCAAAATGGATCAAAGATCTAAATACAAAACCGAAAACTATAAAGATCATAGAAGAAAAAATAGGATCAACATGAGCGGACCTAATACACAGCATAAATTACATACAAGCCATAACTAACAATACACAAACACCAGAAAATAAACTAGATAAATGGGAGCTCCTATAAATCAAACACTTATGCTCATCGAAAGACTTCACGAAAAGAATAAAAGGAGAACCTAAAGACTGGGAAAAAATTTTTGGCTATGAAAAATCCTACAAAGCTCTAATCTCTAAAATCTAGAGGAAAATTCAACACCTCTACAACAAAAGACAAATAATCCAGTTAAAAAATGAGCAAAGGATATGAACAGACACTTCACCAGAGAAGACATTCGGGCAGCTAAAAGACAGATGAGGAAATGCTTTCAATCACTATCCATTAGAGAAATGCAAATCAAAACCACAATGAGATATCATCTCACCCTGACATTACTGGCATGAATCAAAAAAACAGAGAATAATAAATGTTGGAGAGGCTGCAGAGAGATTGGAACTCTTATGCACTGCTGGTGGGAATGTAAAATGGTACAACCATTTTGGAAAATGATATGGTGCTTCCTTAAAAAGCTCTAAATAGAAATACTATATGATCCAGCAATCCCACTCCTAGGAATATATCCTAGAGAAATTAGAGCCATCACACGAATAGACATATGCACACCCAAGTTCATTGCAGCATTATTCACAATAGCAAAAAGTTGAAAACAGCCTAAGTGCCCATCAACAGATGAATGGATAAACAAATTATAGTACATACACACGATGGAATACCACACAACAATAAAGAACAATGATGAATCTGCAAAACATCTCACAACATGGATGAAACCTGCAGGGCACTATGCTGCGTGCAATAAGTCAATCACAAAAGGACAAATACTGTATGAGACCACTATTATAAAAACTCATGAAAATGTTTCCACACAGAAAGAAACAATTCTTTGATAGTTACTAGGGAGGGGAGAGGTGGGGAGGGGAAAACAGTAACTAGACAGTAGATAAGTGGTAACTTTGGTGAAGGGTAAGACAGTACACAATCCTGGGGAAGTCGTCACAACTTGATCAAGGCAAGGTCATGGAAGCTTCATAGACACATCCAAACTCAGTGAGGGATGGAATTACTGGGCTGAGGGCTGGGGAACATTGGTCTCGGGGAACATCTAGCTCAATTGGCATAACATAGTTTACAAAGAAAATTTTCTACATTCTATATTGGTGAGTAGAGTCCTGAGTCTTAAAACTTGTGAGCGGCCATCTAAGATACTCCGCTGGTCCCACCCTGTCTGGAGCAAGGGAGAATGAAGAAAACTAAAGACACAAGGGAAAGATCAGTCCAAAGGACTAATGGACCACAACTACCACAGCCGCCACCAGACTGAGTCCAACACAACTAGATGGTGCCTAGCTACCATCACCGACTGCTCTGACAGGGATCACAATAGAGGGTCCTGGACAGAGCTGGAGGAAAATGTAGAACAAAATTCTAACTCACAGAAAAAGACCAGACTTACTGGTCTCACAGAGACTGGAGAAACCCTGAGAGTATGGCCCCTGGACACCATTTTAAGTCAGTACTGACGTCACTTCTGAGGTTCACCCTTCAGCCAAAGATTAGACAGGCCCATAAAACAAAATGAGACTAAATGAGCACACCAGCTCAGGGGCAGGGATGAGGAGGCAGCAAAGAACAGGAAGGCTGGTAACGAGGAACCCAAGGTCAAGAAGGGGAGGGTGTAGACATGTCATGGGGTTGGCAACCAATGTCACAAAATAGTATGCGTATTAATTGTTTAATGAGAAACTAATTTGCTCTGTAAACCTTCATCTAAGGTACAAGAAAAACAAACAAAATTAAAAAAAAAAAAAAAAACTAGTCCATAGGACTAACAGCCCACATGAGCCACAGCCTCTCTAACCTGAGACCAGAAGAACTAGATGGTGTCCGGCTACAACTACCAACCATTCTGACCAGGGACACAACAGAAGGTCCTGGATAGAAAGGGAGAAAAATGTAGAACAAAACCCAAATTCCTAAAAAAGGTCAGACCTACTGGACTTACAGAGACTAGAGGAACCCTCGAGACTATCACCCTAAGATATTCTTTGAACTTGGAACTGAAACTATTTCTGGAGATCACCTTCCAGCCAAATAATAGATTGGCTTACAAAATAAACAATATCACCCATGAGTAATGTGTTCCCTTAAACAACTAACTATATGAGACCAAAAGGTCAACATTTACCTTACAGGAAAGGTGAAAAGGCAAGGAGGGGAAGGGGAACAAGATCAATGGAAACAACAAACTAAACGGAAATGAGAATGCTGGCACATTGTGAAAATTTGTAACCAATGTCACAGAACAATTTGTATACAAATTGTTAAATGGGAACCTAATTTGCTGCGTAAACTTTCACCTAAAACACAGTAAAATATTAAAAAAAAAAAGTAGGGTGTTATCTGGCCCCAAGGGATTGGGATGTAAGTGTCTACCCTCTGCTATGGCTCGGTGACGTCCTAGCAGGCTTGGATGAAATCTCTGCTCCCTCCCATGGCTCTAAAGCTGGGTCTCTCCTCCTGGATCCATAACACGTTCTTTCCAGCCTCAGGATATTTGCACTTGTTACTCCTCCTGCTGGAAGTGCCCTTGCCCTGCTCCTCACATTCCTGGCTCCTTTTCTTCCTTCAGGTTTCAGCTTAAACCTCTCCTCCCCAGAGAGGCCTTCCCCAGCTGACCCGCTATGGGTTCTTAGTCTCCGTTAGAGCATCTGTTTAGTCCCTTCACAGCAATTCTAACAGCACATGATGGTTACTTTAGTTATTTGTTTATTGTCTGACTCTCCTTCCAAGCTCTAAGCTCAATGAAAGCCAGGACTTTTTACCTTTGTTCAAGTTTGTATCTCTAGCTGTTAGCAATATGCCTGGCACATTGTAGGGACTCGACATGTATTTACCGACTGAATGAATGAATGAACAAATGAAAATATGAGTGAATGCATCCCATACATGCTGACATTGGGGCACAACTTAAAAACCTCATACGCTAACTGAGCAAAGCGAATACAATAAGGGAGAAATGATTTGTTACGTGCAATATTTAAGTTTTATACGTCTTTGTTCTTGATACAAAGTATTTCTCTTAGGTCACGAAATTACAACTGCATTAACCATTTACAGATTTTAGGTATAATGAATACGAGACAGGGATTGAGGTAACGTAACTCCCTTCTTGACAAATACCCTGGTGATATTTGATAGAATTACCCTTTAGACTTCCTAGCTTCATTAACGCGTTGCCTCATTTGGGTTGGGTGCTTTCTTTCTTACATCAGTATGTGTCTTTGCGTCCCTCAATACATGGAATTGAAAAAGCACCTTCTCCTTATCAACTGCCCGAACATACAGAATCAACGCTGATCTAACTTTTCTGGGATCCCAGAATTACCGCCTGTTTCCAGACTAAAGACTTCAAATTCTCATCAGAACCTTCTGTCGGTTTGGTAATTATTTCAATTCAAGATTAACACGTTTTGAGATTCTCTCCTTTCTGTCGTGAGATTTCTCCAAGGTTTCTGGGAGTGGTTCACAACTTGTAAAGTGATGGATTATACAGCTCAACCTCCAGAACTGGCCGTTTTCCATAAATCTGCCTGTTGCAGAAAAAGTGGCTTTTTTTTTTTTCCTTTCAGTATTTCTGCCCTGTGTCGCTAAGGGAGGAAGCTGAGATTAGTGTTTAGTGCAGTAGACTGAGTCAGCAAGTCTAGTTTCTATATTTGGCTGTGAGACTTGCTAAAAATCTCTGTCAAACCAAGTGTGCCTAACTCATGAAAGAAGTTCTTTGTTATGCAACTGGTCTGCACTTCTATGTGAGCAGTTATCTTCGTTGCTACTGTTATAAAACTCTGAAACATACCCCTGGAATTTCCCTCCCTTGTATTTCTTTTAGTAATGGTCTGATTAGAGAAGCAATAAAGAAACAAACTAACCAAGCAAAAAAACTCTAAAACAAATACCAGGGCCTTGGTGGTGCAGCCCCACCCCGCAGGTTATGGCCATAGTAACTCTGGCGGGCCCAGACACACAACACTGGAATGAGAATGGAGGTCCTTGTTATTCACAGAGATCCTGCAGAAAATCCAGCAAATGAAAAAGAGCAAAATTGTTGCATCATAAATAAAATATTGGTCCTTTAACTTTTCCATTCGGGTTGACTCTTGAACAAACCTTTCTCCTGCACTGGATATTGAATTGTAAAAAAGAAAATCTTTGTCCCCTGCTAAAATGGTTAAAGTGCATGTGGGGAAAATATTTTGTGGGAAAGAAGATTCCGTTATCAGGTACTTACCAAATTCTCAGCTTTGTGAGTCAGCTTTATCTGCAGCCAGCCAGCCATTGGCCTATATTACAAGGCAAGCTGAGTAAATTCTTTGGGGAACTAACTGAAGAGAAAGAATTTTTTCAATATTTTAAAAACAATTTTATTAAATTAATGGGCAAGAATGTTTATTAAATTATAGTTAATAATTCTGAAAATTTTTTAAAAACTTAAACATTAATAAGAAGTTGATAAAATATTAGACTTCAAGTTGAATATTATGAAAAAAAATCCAATATGGATCTATTTATCGATATGAAAGCATGTCCATGTCTTACGTATCTGGGTTTTAAAAAAACAGGTAACGCCAGTGGAAGACTGTGTGTTGTAAAACCCATTGCCATCGAGTTGATGCCGACTCACTCGACCCTGCAGGACGGAATAGAACTGCCCCGTCGGGCTTCTGTAGCTATAATCCTTACCAAGACAGATTGCCACGTCTTTCTCCCTCTCGGAGCACCTGGTGAGTTTGAACTGTCACGCTTTGGGTGAGCAGCCTAGTGCTTACCCACTGTGCCACTAGGGCTCCTTGTGTGCTGTAGTCCCACGTGTAAAATGTTTGGGATATATATACAGATAAATGCATAAAGAGTTGTTTGACTGCATCATAATCAAATATTGCTATTGATTAGCTGTGGAAGTGGGACTTCCGGGGATATTTATTTTCTTCTTTGTCCTTTTTTTATAGCATTTTATAAGAACAGAGATAATTATCAATACAAATGAAAATAAATAATGCAAACAGTGATGCAAACATTACTATTTGCATTAAAATATTTTTGCACTTTTCTTATTACAGATAATCAAATAAATAAGAAATTAAACATCACCACAATCCCAAGAATGGTAACCACTCTGAACATTGTTCTGTATTTTTTTGTATATAGATGAATAGATTACTACATAAATGGGACAATAGTGTACATAATATTTTGTAGTCAGGTTTGTTTGTTTTTTTCACTTTGCAATGCATTATGAAGCTTTTTCCAACTCGTTAATAGTCTTTTGATTTTTTGATGGCTGCTTAGTATTTCATCGTATGGCTACATCATAATTATTTAACCCATCTCCTGTTGCTGGACAGTTAAGTGTTTTCCAGTTCTCTGCTAATGTAAATAGCACTATAATGAATATTCTCGTAATTAAATTGCCAACCACTAACAACTCTTTTTCTAAGACAGTAGAAGACCAAGTCAGCCCAGCTACCACCTGGCAAAGGCCCAATAGTTTCCTGTGTTGACGAAAGCACACTCAGCCTCTCAGGCACTTCTGGATCTGCGAATAAATGTTCTTGGGTAGAAATGCCCCTGTCTGTTGGGCTTGCGTCTCTGGATTCACAAATCGAGGCCAAGTAATTTCTCACTATTTTATTAGCTTTTTATCACTTTAATGAAATTTAAAAAATGTACTTGGTCCAGTTTTTTCAGTTGTCCATATTAAGAGTTATTTCAAATGATCAGTTTTCCATTACTGGAAGAGAAACTAGAGTATCTTTTCAAAGGTCATCTGTTACTTCCTACTGGAACTTCTCTTGGGATTTCTCATAGTCCCTAAAAAATAAAAATAAAAAAAAAACCAGTTGCTGTAGAGTGGATTCTGATTCATGGCCACCCCAAGTGTCTCAGAGAAGAACTGTGCAACATAGGGTTTTCAGTGGCTGATTTTTCAAAAGTAGATCACCAGGCCTTTCTTCTGAGGTGCGTATGGGTGGACTCCAACCTCCAACCTTTTATTGTCAGCCAAGAGCATTTACCGTTTACACCACCCAGGCACTCAATAGCCCTTAACTCGTAAACCAAACCCATTGCTGTCGAGTCAATTCCAACTCATAGCGACCCTATACGACAGAGGACAACTCCCCCATAGGGTTTCTAAGGAGCAGCTGGTGGACTCGAACTGCCGACCTTTTGGTTAGCAGCTGGGCTCTTAACCATTGTGCCTCCACCTTTAGATAAACCCAAATCCTTTACTAGCAGCTACAAGGCTCCACATCCTCTGTTCCCTACTCGGATATCAGACTACATCTTGTCCCACACTGCTCCCCTTCCAATAAGCTTCTGTCCCTCTGTGACTCTGTCCTCATTTCAGGGCTTTTATATTCGTGCGTCCTTCTGCCCTGAACACCATTTCCCCAGAAGTCCACTTGCCTAACTTCTGTTCATTATTCAGCTCTCAGCTCAGACATTATCTTCTCAGAGAGACCTTCTCTAAGCACTCCATACAAACTAGCGTCAACCCTACTCACTCCTTGTTGCATTACTTGGCTTTGTTTTTTCTTACACATCTATCACTCGATGACATTCCTTTTAATAGTGTATATTCTCTCTCCTGACCCTAGAATGTGAACTCCGTGAGAAAGGATCCTGCTCTGTCTTGTTCTCCAGGTCATGTGTTGCCAGCACCTTAAAAAAGTGCTCTTTTTAAAATACTTTCTTTCTCGTTTCAGAAATTTTCCAAGTGCGTAGAATGGCAGAAGATGGGAGAGGCAGGGAGGTCTGGGAGGAGGAGAGGGACTTGATTAGAAGTGAATGTTCGCACAAGATCTGGTGACAGAGCCTGAAGGACCAGATGTCACGAGACTCCAGTGATTTTTCCAGTCGCTATGTGACCAGTGGCAAGTCATCCACCCTGCCTTTCACAATATTGCAAAACTGTGTCACTCAGCTATTTTAACCAGTTTACCAGTTACATCAGCTCTTCTTACCCACCCACATCTCTCGTGACACACCAATTGGCAGTGACTTCTAACAGGGCAACACTAAAAAAGAGAACAATGAGTACATGAAACCCAAGGAAAAGCTGTAATTATTCTCACAAACTTAAAAGTGAATGTAAAAAACAACAGACATTAATAATCATTGATCAGTTAAGCAGCAAGAAGTGAGTAATAACGTAAATCGAGTTGGCAGCTTTAAAATCCAGCTGCTACAGAAGTGCTTCTCAACCTTTTTTGTGCTCATAGCACGGTTCCCAATTCCACAGTGTGGGAGAGCACCTGAAGAGACTGAAAGACTCAAAAGTCACTACGTAAGTTAGCAATCGACTCAGCGTCATCAGGACAAGAGGACAACAGGACGACAATGCTTCCCGTTGTTCCCAAAGTTCCGAAGTCATCATTCACCCTCATTGTTCATCCTTCCGCACAGACTCTGAATAGAACAGTTGACTGCTCCCACCGTGCTCAAGGACATAACCCAGAAGTCGTCTCTTTCCTGTAAATTTTTCTTTAGTGATGTTTTGACTTCCGCTGAAACATCTTTCTTGTAGCAAATTGTATCTACTCGACATCTTGTTCCACAAACAACTCAGGTCAAACTCTGTTCGACAAGCATTGCCTGTTAGCAGAATATACGCTCAGCAGCAGTAAAATAAACTTTATACATTGATCAAAAGGGGGAAGTCTACTTCCTGGTGGAGCAGAGCGCCATAACATACCAGTTCAGAAACAAGGCTGAGTTCCTTTCCTGCTGTTTCAAACTTTGTAATCCTACAGGCATCAAGCACGCTACTTGTGGGGTAAGTAAAAGACCTGATTAAAGTTGAACCATTTGTATAAAGTTAAGAAATATGGTTTAAAGAAGAAAGTAGATTGAAGCAAAATCATAAAGGGTCTCAAATAATATTAAAATGTGGTAAACAAACATCAAGAAACCATTAAATTATTAATAAATGTGTTTATTCAGTAAATACTCATCAAGCATCTTCTCTAATTTGAGAGGCAGAGATGGAGCACTGTAAAACCAAACTTCCTTCTACATGGAGCTGACTTTTCAGTGTGGGAGACAGATAATAGAAAAAAATTTTTTTTTAAATCCCCATGTTATTACATAGCAATGGGAAAAAATAAAGCAGGGTAGGGAAATTGAGGATATGGTGAAAGGGTGGTAGCTATGGTGGGTAGTGTGGTCTGGGAATGACTCACTGCTATGGTGACATTTGAGAAGTGAGAATGTGTGGGCCGCAAATCCCTGGGGGAAGATTGTTCCAGGCAGAGATGGTAACAGGTGCAAAGGCAGGAAGGTACAGTGTGGCTGGAGGGGAATGTTTGAGAAGAGAAGTAGGAGGCGGAATCAGGAGGGGGTGTTGGGAAGTTCACGGAGGGCCTTGTGGAGCGCTGTAGAGACTTCGGCTTGCACTCAGGTGAGATGGGAAGCCAGCAGAGTTCAACGGAGGAGCGACATTATAACCTGTGTTTTAAATGACAGCTCCAGGAGGGTAAAGGTGCAATTAGAGTGAACAGGGGAAAGATGATGTGACGGTGTTTGGACCAGAGTGCTCTCTGGGGTGGGGGCGGGTTCAGGGGTGGGGAGGTGAGAAACAATAGCATTCTAGACATATTCCGAAGGCAAAATGGAAATAATTGGCTAATGGATTAGATATGGGATGGGGAAGAAAGATCAAAAGGAAAGATGACTCCAGGGCTTTTAGCCTGGAAACTGGAATAGACATTCCCATTGACTGAGATGGGAAATACTGCAAGAGAAGCAGGTTTGAAGTCAAAAAGAAGAAATCTGATTTGGGGATCTATTAGGTTAGAGTCCTGTGCTGTTCAAATCAGTAGCCACCAGCCACTTGTGGGAATTTAAATTATAATTAGTTATGTCTCAGTGCTAAGCGTCCCGTGATGCTTGCCATAGTACAGCACAATGAAAAGCTGTCACACCCAAAATGTCAACAGCTCCCCCATGTACGAATCAGGGGCCCAGTGTCCCTCAAGCGAATTCTTCACAGTCTGTAAACAGGCATTAGGACATGGTGGTTAGTGTCACAGGTTGTAGGGTCATGTGAACTTGTCCCCCAATCTGTCCTCTGACTGTAGTAGCCGCATGGCTTGGACCTGTTGCCTAGACTCTGAGTCTCCTTATCTCTAAGTGAAGAAATCAATAGTACACATTATGGAGGGTGGCTGTGGGTTGAGATCCTTTGCCCAGTGTTTGGTTTAAGGAGAGTGCCAAATGAATGTATGCTAATGTCAGAAGTGGAAAAGGGGGACGAGGGAGGAGACCTAGGGTGGAGACTAAAATGAGGAAGGTGGAAATTCAAACAAAAAGGACGTCCAGAGCAGCTCCGTCCAGGAAACAATATAACGTGACTTTATATTTTCCACAGCTACATTAAAAAAGGTAAGAAGTAGGTGACCTTAATTTTAATATTTATTTAACCAAATATATCCCAAAATGTTACTTTAACATGTAACCATTATAAAAAACGTTAATGAGGTATTTTACCTTTTTTCCTACTCTTTGAAAACCTAATGTGTGTTTTCTACTTGAAGCACACCTCAGTCCGACTAGCCAGACACCCATTGCTCAAGAGCCACGTATGACTTGCTGCAACCCACTGGATAGCACAGGTCTCCAGCGTCACTGAACGCTTCATTTTGGGGAGTTCTTAGAGAGCAGATTCTTACCAACTAACATCTCAGTGCATGGAGGGCAGTTCCAGAAAAGTCTCTGTTAGTACACTGAGGGACTTTAGAATGAGAATCTGTAAACAAGCTGCAAAGAGGCAGTGATGCCGGGAGACAGAGCACAGTCATTTGCGCTGACTCGACTATGTACGTTCTCAACACAGCTCTACCACTTCCTATGTCCTCGACAGGTTAGCTAGTCGAAACTGTCTTCCGATTTGCAGCGGAGGTAATGGTACCAGAACTTCTAAGTATTGCTCTGGGGATCATGGACGCAAAACTTCAGCACTTTGCCGACAACTGATTTTTCCAAGTGTGAATTGCTGATATTTGTATTTTGGACCAAGAAATAGAACAGAGGTTTATTGGGATTCTAGTTATTCTTCATATAGCATATTAGACATACACGTATACATACACACAAGAAGTATTTATTGAGCTGTATTACTTTTGTAATGAGTCGGAATTGACTTGACGGCAACGGGTTTTACGGGTTTATTACTTCTCTGGCTTTCGTTAATGACCACTTAGTGTTCTTCTGAAGCTAGACTGTTCCTCCTCACACTGAGGGCAGTGATTTGTCCGTTGTGATCAGACATACAGCAACCTCTAGAACTGTGCCTGGCACATGGTAGGTCCTCAATAACTTTATTAAATGAACTTCTGGTTGCAGAATTCCTGACTGATCATCATAAGGGCACCATTAAAATATGATTTAGTTAATGATTGGTTATTTAACTTTTGCTATAATATTTAAGTTATAAATAGTTTACATAGTTACCTTTTAAATAGAACAGTCTCTGCCAGAAATTTAAGATTCTTGAGGCAATAAAAAGTTCAAATAGTATCAACAAGCTTCAATCACTGGTAATGTATTTGCTTTGGAAGTAGCTTCACATGTAAATTACTAGAATATAATGTCAACATAGCCTGTTCAAAGCTATCCCAGAATTTTATTCAATTCATAATTATTAAAACTCATCAGTAATTTCCCGTAAAGTTAAAGAATGAATACAACACTAGTATTGGCACAAGCTCATTTATTTACTAACCAAACGGTTGATCGTAATTAAACCAACACTTTGAAATGGTTGCATGTAAAATGTTTATGAGAGAAATAACTGGACATAGTAAGGAAAGCGAAAAACAGAATAAGCGGTATGGAGATTTGCTCATTGAACTGAGCTTGTTCATTGGCACAGCTAATTCCTGTCCAAAGCGATGATGGAATTTTTATTCTACTTTTTCATAGATCCGAGTACAGTTGACATTGTTTATAACACATTCCTAGAAGAAAAAAAACAGTAATCGTTAGGTGAGCCTTGCACCTCACAGCAACAGTGGTAGTAAAACGTTAGGGCCAGAATCCTACAAAGCCTTGTGACCTACTTCACATACGGAGAGAATCTGTTTTAGGACTCCTGAGTTTGAGAGAAGCTAGAACTTATTGTAGTGGTGCTAGCACTGAGTTGTTGCTCTTAGCTGCTGTCAGGATGGTCCCTGACTCGTGGTGATCCCATACACAGTGGAACGAAACGCCGCCCAGTCCTGCGCCATCCCCACGATCGGTTGTGAATCAGACCATTGTGATCCACAGAGTTTTACTGGCTGATTTTCAGAAATAGATTGCCAGGGCTTTCTTCCCAATCCACCTTAGTCTTGAAGCTTTGCTGAAAACCTGTTCAGCATCACAGCAAAACACAAGCCTCTCCTGACAGACAGGGGTGACTGCAATGAGGTGCACTGACCAGGAATCGAACCCTGGTCTCCCGCGTGGAAGGCGAGAATTCTACCACTGAACCGTCACCGCCCCCATAAAGGACTGAGGACAACATCCAATTATCCATTTGGTCCTTGGCAAACATTACTTCCTATTTCAAAGAGATGGAAAAACGCATGCCCAAAGGGGTAGTTTGGCGGCTTGCCCAAGATTGTAGCATAAAGTAACAGCAAAGACTAAACCTAGGTCCAGCTACATTCCGTCCCATCATGTCACTTCCCTGTCCCCACACAAGTGTTTTTAATAATTAGTGTGGCAGTATTTGAGTTACTATTTTACATCTTTTTTCCCAAACCTAGTTGTCCGGTTTCTGATCAGTGCTACAGAACAGTTCTATGAACTATGTGTGCAGAGAAGCAGCCCGATAAGGCAGACGAGGTTTGGCACTCACCACCACCAATTTCCCATCTTGCAGTTTTCTTGTTATTGTGCTTTCCTTCCCATCCCACTCCTGGTGTTGAACCAAAACACCATCAATAAAGTTGCAGACAGTCTGCGAAAATAAAGCATACTTTTTAATGCTTCCCAAGTACATTGCCCAAAGAGCTTCCCTGAATCATAACTTCCTTAATCAACATTTTTCCATCTTCTGCTTTCTGGGTCTACTTTATTAACCCATACCAATCTTCTTCATGTAGTTCGTGTTCTTCAATCCAGAAGCACACAAAAGATGCTCATTTTTTCTCTCTCCTGTTCCTTAAGCTATTTTTACAAAGTAAACTAAGTTATGAAGCTGGTGCTTTCACCAATCTGGCCAAACTTGAATCATAAAATAACCTGAGACTTTTTCATTAAGTTCTTACCTTTAACAGTAAGAATTTTATTAATATAGCCTATCATTCTAGAAGCTTCTATGATTTTATAACATAAGTTATGACTGACCTGAGTTTTTCTGCCATCAGCTGTAGTTTCCTCAAACTTTTCACCGAGGTTACAAGAAAACTGTGTTGTTTTCAAAGTGCTCTCACTTTTTATGGTGAGGTTTTTGCCATCACAAGTGATGATACAGTCTGGCTTGGCCACTGCGCCCATTTTCCGCAGAGCCATTCCCACTCCTGTAGAATGTTATCACATGTTAAATAACAGGAAAAGCAAAGTTATAGTTTATGTAAGAAAAGCAGCCATCCCATTGTAATTAATATGCTTGGCATATTTTCACTTGGAGCCCCGGGGGCGCAGTGGTTAAGAGCTCGGCTGCTAACCAAAAGGCTGGTAGTTTGAATCCACCAGCCTGTCCTTGGAAACCCTATGGGGCAGTTCTACTCTGTCCTATAGGGTCACTATGAGTTGGAATAGACTTGACGGCCACAGGTTATTTTCACTTATTTGCTTTAGCAGTAACTATTGGAAACATGTATCCAGGTTTTAGCACGTGCCAGCATTTTACGTATATTACTTCCTGTAAGTCCAGCAACAGCCCCATATGGTGGATATGACCGTCTCCACGAAACTGATGAAAATGTGAGGTTGCAGTGACTTGCCCAAGGTCATCGAGCTAGAAAGCGATGCCCCCAGGAATCAAACAGTGCAGGCCCTCTGGTTCCACTCTCAGCTCTTGGTCTCCATGCTGTGATAAGTTAGGGAAGAAATACAGACTTCTAACATTTACTTACTCAAAGCAGTTGATGGAAGGTGGAGATAAAGCATTCAAAACTGCAAACTCAGGGGCTTGCCCAGTCTTTTTCTATACGTTACATTCTGCCAACCATTGTGTGCTACAACTCATAACCTGGCACATGAAAGTCCATTGATAAATACTTGCTTAGTGCGCTATACAGAACAGAAATCACTTCTGAGATATTCAAATGCACAGTGTTTCAAGAGTTCACACAATCATGGTGGCAATAAATGAAAATAACCTTACCATCAAAAACAGAAAACATTTCATAGTGTATAACTTGATTACTATATTGATGAAAAATTTAATGTATATCCTGGATAATTTCCCTCAGTGTTAACACTTGGAAGAATTCTTGGAACTAGGCCATCTCCCCATTGCATAGATGAGAAGGCTACAACCTGAGCTGAATAACTGGCTTGAAGACAATCATTCAGCCTGACTTTGCATTTCCCGTTAGCCTTCTCTTCTGCCCGCTGAGGTCTGGTGCCTGGTGGTGTTAGTTGAGTCAGTACTTACAGTCACTTTGGACAAATGGGCTCTGTGCTTTCCCGACCAAAAGCAAAACCTGTTGCCGTGGGGTCGATTCTGGCTCCTAGCGACCCGATAGGACAGAAAATAACTGCCCCATAGAGTTTCCAAGGAGTGGCTGGTGGATTCAAACTGGATTTTTCTGGTTAGCAGCCTGAGCTCTTATCCACTGCACCACCATCTCAATCAATTGAGGTGTGACAACCTTCATGACTCTAGAATCTTGGAAACCAGGGATCCCACCCATTTACTTTCAACGGACAGAGAAACGGGGTTCTCCATTTGGACCTCACAGCTGTGCATATACACAAATGTACTTCTTAGATATAAAATATGATAAGTTTTTTTCCCAGTCATCTGGATCTATGTTTACAATGAAAAACCAAGCAAATAAACTGCCTTCTTGTTTTGCCAACAGTATAACAAATACAGAAACCCTGGTGGCGCAGTGGTTAAGAGGTCAGCGGCTAACCAAAACGTTGGCAGTCTGAATCCACTAGGTGCTCCTTGGAAACCCTATGAGGCAGTTCTACTCTGTCCTTTAGGGTCCCTAGGAGTCGGAATCGATTTGACAGCAAAGCTTTTTTTTTTTTTTAATGATAAATACACTCAAGATTCAACACAGAACTAGCCTCAACATCACACTGTCTTGGATAAAGACTAGTGAAGGAGTATTTTTAAGGTACATCAGGCTCTAGGTTTCCTAATAGCGGGTCTCTGTGGTAACTCCTGCATCAGACAGCAGTCATGTTAACACTTGCGGGGGATAGCAGCTTCTGGAAGCATGCTCAGAGTCTCCGCCGTCTAGGGCTGGACGATCACTTCTAGATGGGATCTATGCTATGCTACTTCACCCCACTTCCTGGTGGCCTGTGACAAAGGTTCTGTTTTGTTTGCCACCTATCCGATATCTCAGCCAGCATTCACTCCTTGTCGCTGGCTTAGGAAAGGACAGTAACAGAAAATGAAGCGCTATTTTGAGGAAGAGAGCGAACTGGAAGCTTCTACAGAGATTCTCCCTGGAAGGCTTCAAGGAGACAAGGGCTTTGGGCAGGACCACGCCCACCTGGCATGCTGTTAACAGTATGAACAGTTTACGTAGTGACCTTTCATTAAATTAAATTTAAGAGGCTCCAAGAGGTTCCAGGTTTTCCCACAAAGTACACTGCCTTCTGGCACCTCACCCTCCAGACGCAGAGGCCAGGGCAGCGAAGAGCACCCACCCCCAGGCACACTCGGCCTCACTGCGCGTCCCACAGCCACCGCCCTCTGCTGCGCCGGGGCCGGGCGGGACCCGCAGAAGGTCAGCGCTTGCCAGTGCCACACCTCTGAGCGCCGCTCCGGGGCCAGGAGGCGAGGATGCGCCGGCTCTCCACGCGGAGCTATGCCAGCCCGAAGGACCTGCTCGCTCGGTGAATGAGGGCAGGGGACCCGGGGGCGGGGGCGAGAGCAGAAGCTGCAGCTTCCCTCAGACCTTCTACAGGGCCTCTGCGGGAGACCACAGACGCTCCAGGGAGTCCTAGCCCCGCGTCCCCGTGGGGAAGAGGGAGGGCCCGCGCGCCCTCGAGGAACAAAAGATGCGGCAGTCTGAGCGCACGGCGGGACGGGAAGTGGGTGCTGATACGCAGGGCGGGACAGGAGGAGTGGGTGCTGATACGCTGGGGCGGATGGCACGGCTAGGAGGGTGGGGGGGGATGGTGCCTGAGGAGCGGGGAAGGGCAAAAAGGGAGAGTTAAGGAGGCTGCCTGGAGAAGGTCGAAGGAGGCGAAGCTTGGGGAGGGGGTGAGAGCGCGCTAAAGGCCAGGCTGCAGTGCCGGGAGGCCGCTGCGGAGGAGCGGCGGCCAGGAGGGGGAAAGAGTGAGGGGGCCACGAGGGGGACATCTCGGTGACACCTCCGGGATCCCTCCGGTGCGCCTTCCGCCCGCCCCGCTCCTCTGGCTGCCTTCGCGCACGGTGCAGCGAGCGCTCAGCCAGGCGCTGCGCCCTGCTGGGAGGTGGCGACGCGGCGGCCGAACGCTGGCCGGGCAGACGGACACGCACGCCACGCTGCCGAGGCCGCCGGCCGAGCGCCTCACCTAATTCCTTCATGTATTCGTCAAAGCCTTTGGTGTCCGCCAGGCGCCATCTTCCTACCAGCTGCTGAACGGTGGCCATGGTGGGCGCGACGGACGGCTGTGCGGAGCGGCAGATGGGTCGGACTTGGAGCGCGGCGAGCGGGTACCCGGCGCACAGCTCCTTTATAAAGGCGGGCGCCGGGCGGCCAGTGGGAGGTGCCTCGACGGCCCCCGCCCCGGGCGCGCCCCGGGGCCTCCCTCCCGGCGCCGGGAGCTGCCAACCGGCTCCACCTGCTCGGGGACCCGGGGCTCCGAGCGCGCCACCTGGAAGCCAGGACTCGCCCGGCGCGCCCCACCCCTCTCCGGACTCCGGCCCCTGCCCGTTCCCGCGCCTCGGCACACCCAGGAAGCCAAAGGGGGCACCCAGGAGGCCAGGCCCCGCCTCTCCCTTTTCCTGTCGCCATGCCGCCGAGGAAGCTGTCAGCCCTGGTGGGGCAGGGCAACAGGAATTAACTGATAGACCTAATCACTGCCCTTTGTCAGCGGACCCAGAAAGCGGGCCAACCCGCGTTTCACACCCTCCTGAGAACCTGTTCTCCCCTTTCAGGCCACCCAGGACCTGCCACCGACCCAATCAGGGCCTCAAGGCGGGTGTAAATGTGAGTTTGAAGGAGATTTTATCAGAAGCCGCAGGGTAGGACACCACGTCTCAGGAAGTTCTGTGTCTAAGCTAAAACCCTGTAGGAAGTTTCATCTTAAGTGATTGTCGTTGCTATTAAAGATCAAGAATGTTTTATTCGTTTATGTTCCCCGGAGAGTGAACCCCTCACAGTCTCTTCCCATCCTTTCTAATAGCAAGTCTGGAGCATTTAGACTCCAGAGGGTTTAATCATAATAATACCCTATACTTGTGTGTAGAACGTGATACTTTTCAAAGTATACTTTTTACAGTATCTTACTTGGTGCTCTCATGTCCCTGTGGAGGTGAGATGGAGTGAGGTGAGAAAATCGTCACCCAGAGAGGAGGGCACTTTGGCAGAGATAATGCCATTTATTGCCTACTCCGCTAGATGGCAGCGGGTTTGGATTTTGTTGTTGTTGTTTGGTTTACTATATGCTAGAGGGCAGCGATGATCCAGGGGTAGAAATCTTGTCTTCCTTGGAGGATACCCGGGTTCCAGTCCCGGCCGGTGCATCCCATGCACAGCCACCACCCCTCCCTCCGTGGAGGCTTCTGTGTTGCTATGATGCTGAACTCGTTTCAGTGCATCTTCCAGCCTAAGACTAGGCCTGGTGATCTGCTTCGAAAATCAGCCATTGAAAATGCTAGGGATCACAATAGTCTGATCCCACTGTTCACAGGGTCACCTGAGCACTTTATATCCATTAGCTCTTCCCGGTTACCAGTCACTGTTGAGTTGACTCCGACTCAGGGCGACCCCATGTGTGTCAGAGTAGAACTGTGCACCGTGGGATTTTCAGTAGCTGATTTTTCAGAAGTAGGTCACTGGCCTTTCTTCCTAGGCACCTCTGGGTAGACTTGAACTGCCAACCTTTTGGTTAAACTGTTTGCACCACCCAGGGACTCCCCATTGGCTCTCATCTCCGCTAAACTTTGGCGGGAGTGTTATTCCAATTTTTCAAAAGAGGAAGATGAGGCAAGGAAAGGTCACACAGTGCAGAACCGAATCTCCATCCAGGTTCTTCTCAGTCAAGACCTTGTAAAGAACCACCACATCTCCCTGCCTCTCTCTCACTGTACTCAGTGGAGCTGAGTGTTGAGGTCACAGCCCCCTAAACCAGAACAAGACACTAGCTCCTATAGTATCTTTTTTTTTTTTTTAAATTTATTTTTATTGTACTTGAGGTGAAGGTCCACAGCAGTACACATACCGTTCCACGACACTGGTCAACAACCCCATGACATGTCAAACCCCTCCCCTCTCGACCCTCCTTCCTTTTCTTTTTTCCGGTGAAAACACACACAGCCAAAGACACACCACCCCAAAAACCTCCACATGCACGGTTCAGTGACATCGACCACGCTCCTCCAATCGTGCTGCCGCTCTCACTCTAGATGAAGGTCCACAGAACAAAATCGCCTCTCATCAAACACTTAGTACACATGTTCCCCTATGACAATGGTCAACAACCTCACAACACATCCACACCATCCTTACTCAACCCTGGTGTATTATCTTTAACACAAGTGAAATCTAAGGGTGGTTTTTCATCGCCAGCATGCCTCAGGGCATCACCTACCCTGAAATGCATCCCCCTTTCTTTCAAGTCCTGGCCCTAATTTTAGGGTCATCCCAGTCTTTCCTGTGGTATCATTTTAATACTGAATGACTTAGGTCATATAGTCGTACCATTCAGTGCCTGCGCAGCCCACAGCTGAGGCTCTGCTGTTCAGAAAAAGCCCACGTTCTGAGGGAAGCTGAGTGCCCTTTTCTCTGCTCTTGATCAGAGATGCAAGTACTTCCAGACACCCAAAGCAGCGCACCAGCCCCGCATCCTAGAGAGGCAGCTCTTGTGTGTGAGGACTTGTGTTCTTCACGTGCTGTGTAGAAGATGGGAATAATAGCCAGGTCCCAAGTACTGGAATATTCACATTTACATCATCATAGTCACCCATGTGACTGAAATATCAAAGGGAGAATGGTGCTGTCTTAGTCAACTCATGCTGCTCTAACAGAAATACCACAAGTGGATGGCTTTAACAAAGAGAAGTTTATTTTCTCACAGTCCAGTAGGCTACAAGTCCAAATTCAGGGTGTCAGCTCCAGGGAAACGCTTTCTCCATCAGCTCTGGAGGAAGGTCTGTGTCATCAATCTTCCCTTGATCTGGGAGCTTCTCAGTGCAGGAACCTCAGGTCCAAAGGACGCGCTCTGCTTCTGGCACTGCTTTCTTGGTGGTATAAGGTTCCCATGTCTCTCTGCTTGCTTCTCCCTTTTATATCTCAAAAGAGACTGGCTTAAGATACTAACCAGTCTTGTATACCTCATCAGTATAACTGCCACTAATCCATCTTATTACATCATAGTGATTGAATTTACAACACGTAAGGAAATCACATCAGATCACAAAATGGTACACAATTATACAATACTGGGAATCATGACCCAGCCAGGTTGACAGATATTTTTGGGGGGACACAATTCAATGCATGACAGGCGCTGTACTAGATACTTAAGTACTTAAGAAATAGTTTTTAAACCCAAGCTAGGGGGGTATCTAAAACTTAACTTTTAAACACACTCTTGGGTGTGATGAGTAGAAATAATCCTTTTGTGGTTAAAACACACCAACAAACAAAACAGCAAGACGTGGCCGAAATACCTGTTATAGTCCCGCTGAAGCAAAGGAAGGAGTATGGTGAGGACTGCTGCTGTACGCCGCATACTCAATCCCCTCTGTCCTCAGACGCCTCATCTTTACAAGAAGTAAGAGAAAATAAACAATGGATTGGAGTGGATGATTTCTAATGCCCTTCCAGTTTCTAATGTTCAGATTGTCTTCTTTTCTTAAGACTAATGAGAATGGATTTCAAACTCTAAAGGGCATTAATTACTCCCAGAACCTGCTAACTAAAGTCTTATTCTAGGCCAGTTAACATGAACCCCGTAGGAGGTGTAAAAACCAAAAAAAATGTGAAAACAAATCTGATGGAAGTCTTGTATGAGTTTATGGGATTGCTGAGTATTTCTTCTTTGGAAAAAGGAAGGAGAATTACCAAGGATTGCTGTTAATTGCGTTACAAACAAAGGACAATAGTTTTATCCTAACCAACCCCGGCAAACATTAATAGCTGTGCTGGCCATTCTTTCTAGTGGCGGCACAGAGGTGATACAGGTGTCACAGTACGTCTTCATGCTGAAAATGATAGCACTGGCATTGTTCTTAGGGATGAAAATGATTGAAGAATCAGGAAATACTAGCAGCTCCTCCACAGTGGCTGCAACAACGGGCTCAAGCATAACAGCGATTGTGAGGACGGCGCGGGACTGGGCAGGGTTCCGTTCTGTTGTACACAGGGCTGCTATGAGTCGGAATCGACTCGATGGCACCTAACAACACCAACAGCTTCCATAGGAGCCCTAGAAGACTATCCATTGTAAGCCAGATGCAATTTTACTTCATCTTTCTGAGCTGTGAATCTATGAAGTTAAGGAGGTGAGAATTAAACTAAGTGATTTCTTCGGCCCCTTTCAGCTATGAAGTACTCCTGCGCTAGTAGTTCATGTCCCTGAAAAATGTGCTCAAATTACTCTATTTCCACCTAGTGGCAAAAATGGGATATTTCTCTAAGATTTTCTTTGATAAATGTTAATAGCTTCTCAGCTTCACATCTCACAGTCACACAAAGAGCTTTGGAGTATATATGTTAAGTTTACGTCCCAATTATAGTTTCTGCAGACACATGTGCCTTTCACAGAGTTGATGACAGTATATAATAATTTCCTCAGGACGGGAAGTATTGGTGGCCTAGAATCATGTAACTGGTAGAGAGAGAGAGAGAGAACCACAGTAGAGAAATCATTGCAGAAATACACAAAGTAGTCAATCCATGTCCAGGCAGTTGAGTCTTGCCTAAGCACATGACTAGATTCAACAATAAAAGGTGGGGGGGGACAGACGGGGGAAGCAATGTCGTTATTATAAAGGGGACTTCTCCAGTTTTAATGTGCAAACAGATCACCTAGGGATCTTGTTAAAATGCAGGTGCTGATTCAGTAGGTCAGGTTAGGGCCCAAGGTCCTGCATTTCTTCCGAGTTCCCAGGTGATGCCAGTGTTGCTGGTCTGGGGCCCATGCTTTGAGTAGCAAGGCTATAAAGTGTGCAAGAATCTGCATGGCTTTGCAGCATTGGGATGACTTTCACTTCAATGCCTAAGTGTTTTCTGATTACACCCTCGTCACAATTCATAGGCAAGACAGGAGGTTGTACACCTCACCCTGGAAACTACCTTACTCACGTTTGGCATTTTTTGCCTAATTGGTCTGTAGCAGCTATTTTTCTCTCTGCTCTCCAGAAAGCATGGTAGGAGGCTTTATAAGACATACGGTGGTGGGGAGGATAGAGAATATGTTTATTTAAACCTAGTCACTTCCTTAAATTTTATAATCAGTTTTTTTCACCCCTACTCTTTCTGTCTTGTCTTACTCTAAACATGCTTTGCATACCTAGCTTCTAACTAGATCTTCACCGAGAAAATCCCATGTAGAATCACTGCCAAAAGAAAACCCTAATAAGTAAGCAGAGTACAGACCTGCATCTTGTCCGTTGTCAGTAGCAGCAAAAAATTCCCACATGAGATTAAGGTCAGGGAGCCACAAAGCCTAAGGCACACCCTGAATATTGAGTTAAATCCTTTAATGTATCCATCCATAACAAGGAATTGCCCATAGCTACCATCCACCAGGGGGAGTTTTTTTGTTTTTGTTGGCAATAATAAGATTATTTCTAATTAAAACATTTATAAAAGGTGACCTTTTACTTAAAGCAGTTTGACTGTTACACAACATGACTGTTATGGCCAACCATTCAAACTTTCTAGTTGCTTGTCTTGATCATCTAGTGCTGATCTAACAGAAATACCACGAGTGGATGGCTTTTAACTAAGAGAAGTTTATTCTCTCACAGTCCAGTAGGCTACAAGTCCAAATTCAGGGCATCAGCTCCAGGAGAAGGCCCTCTCTCTCTGTTGGTTCTGGAGCAGGGTCCTTGTGATGCATCAGTCTTCCCTTGGTCTGGGAGATCCTCTGCGCAGGAACCTCAGGTCCAAAGGACGAGCTCTGCTCCCGGCTCTGCTTTCTTGACGGTATGAGGCTCCTGTGGGTCTCTGCTCCCTTCTCTCTTTTCTATCTCAAAAGAGATCGGATTAAGACACTATCTAATCCTATAAACCTCATCAGTATAACCTCATCATAGTGATAGAGTTTACAACAACATAAGGAAATCCCATCAGATTACACAATCGTACAACACTGGGAATCATGACCTAGCCAAGCTGATGCACACATTTTTGGGGGACACAATTCAGTCCATGACATTCCACCCTTTGGCCCCCGAAAAATCACATCCTTGCAACATGCAAAACATATTCATCTCATCATATCACGGCAAAAGTCATAACTCCAAGTCCAAAATCTAAAAATTCCTCTTCATCTGTGAAATCTAGAATACAAGTTATCTGCTTCCAAAGGTACAGTGGCAGAACAGGTACAAGCATTAGAAATGGGAGAAATGGGAGAAATTTCAGGGAAAGAAGGCATAGCAGGCACCAAGCAAGTCAGCAGAACACATTAGATTAGCCCTTAAGGCTTTGAAAATAATCTTTTGTTCTCTGAGACAATTTACACAATGGCCCTGCCCTCCAGACTCTAGGTATTGGCCATACTCTCCAGATTCTGAGTGGAGGCCCCTCGGTCCTGGGCTTCAGTTCTGCCTTCCAGGCCCACTGGGACAGCAACTCTGCTCCCTCGGCTTTAGGCGCACCATTCTCCCGGTCCATGGGAGTGACAACTCCACCCTTAGAAACACCAGAGGCCATGGCTCCACCCTTTGAAACCCCAGAGATGTCAGCCATAACTTTTGAGACTGAAGCAGCTCGGCTTCTTGTGTTCCTTTTCTCTTCAGCTTCTGCTTCCTGTGGCCTCTCGGTCCTCGGGCCTCACGCCTGCATCTGCCCTGCTGGGGCAAGTGTTCCAAAGCTCGGTAGACTCCACCAATAAGTGCCTGGAGGCACCCCACTCCACCAGGAAGCCTCTTACGCACAGGCACTCAGCTCCCTCGCTCCGCGGGTTGGCTCCAGCGCTGTCTCGCACTGGTCTCCTGGTTCTGTTGCTGCTGATCCTCTGCCACTGCCGCACCTCTATCCATTCACAGTTTCAAAACTGCTTCCACAGTTGAGGTATCTGTTAGAGCAGCACCCCACTCCTGGTACCAAATTCTGTCTTAGTCATCTAGTGCTGCCTAACTATTCCATCATAAGCATTTACTTGTTAAAGTAACTAGACTAAAACCTAGCTAGAGGGGAAATGAGACATTGCAAAAGTTCAATAATAAAAGGTAATTTGTTTCAAAATAAAACAGAGGACTTAATGATTCATTCAATAAGGAAACTCTCAGTGTAAGATTACTAAGTTTCTCTTACCTACATAGATCTTACTACTGTTCTGACTTATGTATTATTGGAAAGTACATTTGATAAAACTCATGGCAATAGATCAAAAAAATACATAGTTTGTGCTAACATTTTTGCACCTCATAGGTAGTGTTCTAAGTCTCCCAAGTTTAGCAACACAGCACCAAAGGGGCAGCTTGAAATCATGCAGGAGGATGCCTGCAAAGTCACCTCAATAAACACAAGATCTTAGTAAAAATGGTAAGCTTACCAGGCAAACACAACTTCAAAACAAATCCCCTCGAAACTCCAACTTGCTCATATTCTCCTCCAAGCAAACTGCCGCCCCTAAGTCTTCTCATACAGAAAGTCTGGGTCTAGTACAGCCCAAAACACACAGACACATTCATAAAGGGTACCTTTGCCCTTTGTACAGCCCAAAACACACAGACACATTCATAAAGGGTACCTCTGCCCTTTAAAAATGGCAAAAACAAAAACAAAACCTCCAAAGATTTTTGCGCTGAAGAGGCCAGATTCTTTTCTTGCAGATTACCGCTTCCCATTGTTCAGTTCTGCTGTCCATGTGGCCTTCTATAATTTGCTGTTTTTTCCCCAAATTCTCACACCATTTGATGATATTTTCTCATTTTCTTATTTAGCCACAAGAATTAATCATTTTTCAAATCAAATTTACAAAACCATGGGATTGTTTGCTTCTGAGATATTTATCCTGATGGGTCAGCCCATCTCTTCCATTTGCCAAAATTAGCTTTTCAGAAGAGTCATCCAGCATTTAATCCCTACCTAAATCTCAGCAGAAACCCTTTCTTGATCCTGTCTCTGGTCCTCTCAACCTGACAGCGGGAAGACTACTCTATAGTTCTCAGAGCTGCAAAAACAGCATCTAGGCAATTCTGTGACGCCTCTCACACATCCAGAAAGAGGCAGGGCTGAAACCTTTTGTTCACCCACCCAATAGGATACTTTTGTTCTTCCACTCACTTTTGCACTGACCAAACTTTACACATAAATTCACCAGTGTGTAGTGAAAGATACATTTTACTTTCTCATGCATTTCTCCATGCTGTCCTGCCACCGGCGTACCTGAATTCCTTCTTTCTACATTAACTAATGTTGTTGTTGTTAGGGGCCGTCAAGTCAGTTCTGACTCGTAGAAACCCCGTATGACAGAGTAGAACTGCCCCATAGGGTTTTCTCCAGGTCTTTTCTCCCGCAGAGCCGCTAGGTAGGTTCGAACAGCCAACCTTTCAGTGAGCAGCTGAGTGCTTAACCATCATGACACCAGGGATCCTTGGCATGAACTAACAGTTACTCAAACAATTGATTCCCTGTCAATAACGGGAAACCAATTTGAGTTTCCCATGAACCACATTCTGTTTTCTAGGTCGGCTAAACTCTGTAATTCCATGCAGGAACTGGGAATGTGGGTCACTGTCGCCGTTGAGAAAGGCAACCATGATCTTAGTTTGGGTATATTTTTAGAAGATTTGGATAAATAATATTCACGCCACAAATCTCAAATCTTGTCACCTATTTCTTAGTCTCAAAATACAGACTGAATCCCCTGCAGGTCCTAAGGCCTTCAGGTTCTTTGGAACTACTAACTCCTGAGCGTCAAGGTGGATTTCCCTTTTCAATACTGAGGGCTACAGACAGTAGATCCCTAAACTACCAAGGCCTTAGGGTTCTAGAAGTGGACTCAAATCCCTACTTCTTATTTCAGATTAAAGCTTGAGGTTCTTTGACCTGTCAGCCACTGGTCACGGCATCATTTGGGCCAGCAGTGATGTGTACTATGTCTCCTCAATCACCACTCATTCTTGGCCATTAGTAATACTGAAACAAATAGCAATACCCTGAGAGGAAAACTAGGTAAGTTGTATAAGATCACATGGCAAGAGGCGAGAAAGCTGGGATGTGAACCCAGGCAGACTGACTCCACAGACAGTGTTTTAACTGCTACTAAACCAAGCAGGATAAAGCCCCATAGGATGGACTTAGGAAGCAAGAACAGGCAGATAGAACCTTGAGAGATGATATTCCATTACAAAATGAGCCTCTCTCAAAATGACCACAAATCGATATCTTTGTGCTTCAGGTAGCCTGAGCTGTAAAGCTCCATCTTCCTGATATGGATATTTTCATTTGGATGTTCTTTAACTCAGCTCCACTGTTTCATTTACTCTGTCAACATATCAATAAAATTGACTTAAAAGATGGGAATCATCCCTCCCTGCTCTTTCTTCTTCACACCCTATATCAGATTTGCCCTTTAGAATGAGGACCACGTCTGGCTCGTGTTTGAGAAACACTCACACCCATGTCATAATGTATGGGAACTTTGCGCAGATATGAGGACAAGGAAGTTCCAAAGGGATCTGCTCTTTAGGTGGAACACGGCAGCTGGGGTCTTTGAGGTCAAGCTTGAAATCAAGGGGACGTTAGCTTCATGATTCTGCTCGGTTCTTCTGATTTGGAGCAGGACCCTAGCAAGAGAATGGGGGACAGACCCTTCAGGAAGAGGGACTGGCAAGGCCTAGGCTGAAGGTCAGATCCCAAGAGTAACACCAAATTACCATGTGCCCTCCACCCCTCCCCAGATAATATGTTTTAGTAATAATATTAATTCCAGACTTTGCTATCAGGGCAAAGCTGGGCCTTCTAACGGACTTCCTGCCCTGGTGGGTCAGCAGGACTGAGCACATTGTTGTTTGCATAGCGCAAGATTCAGTGACCGTGAGTCCTGGTTTGCCTGGGACAAGTCCTGGTTATGCTGGTCCTGGGGTAACCAAGGAAAATGCCTTCTTTCACTCTCCAGCGTGTCTCAAATTGTATGACGTTGGATGAGGAATTGTTGAATTAAATCCTCACCTGTCAGGCAGCTCCAAAGCCAACATTTTAATGAAGACATTAACATGACACCCCAGTATCATGTAATGCAGAATCCAAATATCGCCTTAAGGAGGGAAGAAACGCAGCGGGTCCATGTTCACACGACATCATAGAAATATGTGTGGAGACAGCTCAACTTCCTCGCAAATGAAGGGCAAACAAAACTATTTGCGTGTGACATATTCCTTTGATTCCAGTCAGTCGCATTTTAGACCATCTGAAAACAATGTGGAATAGAAATTATGTGCTAGGAAGGGGTGGGTGGAGGGCATGTGGTAATTCTGTGGTAGTCTTGGGATCTGACCTTCAGCCTAGGCTTTGCTAGTCCCTCTTCCTGAAGGCCCTGTCCCCCACTCTCTTGCTACGGTACTGCTCCAGATCAGACCTGAGCAGAGTCATAATACTAACAACCCCAGGATCTGAAGCCTGACATCAGAGACCCCAGTTGTCATTGAGTTTGGTATCTGTGCCTATACCCGCTAAGAAACTGCATTTCTTTTTTTTTTCCCATTTATTAAACATCTATTCTGTTTCAGATCATCACATTCTGAAAATTCTCAAGTGTCAAACGCCTTTGAAAATATCAGAAATCCCTCAGATTTCCCATTATTCATTTTATCTTTATAATATGAAGTAAGTTTTCCACGAAGACACCTTAGAAAATTTCTTCGTACATGGTACCATTGCTTGCAATTGCATCTGGAAACTCTAGGTTTCAGAATTTAAAAAAAAGAAAACTTTCTTTTTTTAAACACCTGATTTCATTTGCAGGAACCAGGGGAGTGTACAAAATGGATACATTCTGCTTGAAACTAATGTGCCAAATGATGCAACATCGCCGGAGGTAAACCTTGCTCAGATTTGAAAGATCTTGTCAGCAAAGTACTGGGTTAGAGATCATGAAGCAACTTCTGTCACTACCCATCCCTCGCAGTGTTTTGGAGCTGGTCCTTTGCTATGAGCCTGGGAATAAGCTGACACTTGGCTGTCCCTGCGGTTGTGGTACGTGCCGAGGTATATGGCTTGTGTAATAAAATGTGTCAGTGTACAAGTCAGAACAGGAGTTCTCTACCACCCTAGGCAGCTTGCTAAGGACCAGAAGATCCTGCTGTGTTCCCTTTCTGATATCACCGACACCCGCTTTGGAGAGTAGAGACTCAGAAACAAAGTTTAATGATTTCTGCCACACATCCTCTGACGCCCTTGTATTTCAATAGAAATTATGTTTGGTTCCTAGGGGAAGAATATAGCTCATTTAGGGCAGGTTTTATTATATTTGCTGCGTGGTATAAAATATCATCGCTCTGCTGTTCTATTATCATAGAAAGTAATAAAAACTCTAGTTAGTCAAGAAAGACCGGTATTGCAGTGAACCCTCTGAGAAGCCACAGACTCAAACCAGGACTGCAAGAAAACCCTTAAACTGAAACGTATCTTCCTGGAATTCTCTTTCTTCTTTTCTCCTATCCTAGAATAAGCCCAGCTTCTAGAAACAGGAAAGAATATCATTTACCACTGTGTTCTAGAATGTTACTTACAATATGAAAGAGATAAATAACTAAAAAGGTATTCCCCCAACCCCCAAATTGAATATTTTTTCTTTGTATGGTATTTTTACATTTTGGCTGACATAATCATTTCTGAGATACATTTCCAGAAAAAAAGTTTCGCATCATGATGCAAGAGGAAATCATAACTGCCTAATATGCCATTTGAAAGCAAGTAGGGACATAGATTGTAATTGGAAGCAAAATAAAAATCCCTTCAACACTCAGCAAACCTTTCATTTAGCATTTTCCAGTAAAAATGAACAATGACACTAGATCTTGTGAAACATTGAACAGCTTTCCCTGTGCTTTACACTTTGCTGAGGTGGTCTAGCAGAACCCCCTCACTCTGCAGGTAAAGTCTCTGGTTCTTTCATACACTGGTCTTTCATAATTCAAATTCTCGAGGCCTCAGTGCTAGGAGGAAACCTAAACATCAGCTAGTCCAAGCCACTAACCTACATTCAGAAGTAAAACGTGATAGCTGATGTCCACACCCAGGTCACATAATTTCTGATTCCATATTTTGGCAATAATTCCTGGTCAACCTGATCCATGATCCAATTAACTGTCACTTGAGTAGACATATTATTACTAAATCCTTTGAAGTTATACAGTTCTATTGTTAAATACAGATGAGCAATTTGGACTCAGAATTAAGAGAGAATCTTAAAATCTTAAGAGTTTGGAGAAATTATGTATATCTTCTACTTCAGCTCCAACTCACGTAAGATTCCTTGTACTAAAGGCTTGACAGAATAAATCCAGTCTCTACTTAAATCCTTCCAGTGATACAGGCCTTATGTCCTTCCCAAGCAACACTTTCCATGTTTTAATAGCTCTGATTGATAGAAAGCCATTACATCTAATGAGCTGAAATCTGCTCCCAGTAATCTCTAGTTTGGGGTCCTAGTTTAGCCCTCTAGAAGAACACAGAATGTCTGCTCACTTATTCACCTATGGTCGTCCTGTAAGTATTTGCTGACAGATATTTCATCCACATGAAAATGACTTGGACACCCAAATATATACAAATACACACACACAATCACAACATATATTTTATAGAATTTTACATGTAAGTCTCTGTCTATATATATATGTTTCTTGTGTGTGAGTATATATGTGTGTGCATAAAAAATATATATATATGTATATATAGAGAGAGAGAGACAGACAGACAGACAGACAGAAGGAGTCCTCCTGGCTCAGTGGCTAAGCACTCGGCTGTTAACCAAAAGGTCAGCAGTTCAATCCCACCAGCCACTCCATGGAAGAAAGATGTGGCAGTCTGCTTCTGTGAAGTTCTACTCTGTCCTATAAGATCGCTATAAGTAGGAATTGACTCGATGGCAATGGGAGATACATACATACATATATATATATATATATATATATATATATAGTGAGAGAGAAAATGGTATCAATTATGGCAAAAAATAATAGTGAAAAAACAAAAATTTCCATAACATTTTCAATTTAGAATTAGCTAGAAGCTATGAAGGACCAAATAATAATGACAAACTTGTTTAATGGGACTATTACAAAGAATCCTTTCCACTCTGCTAAACATAATTACATTATTTGCATACTCCAACCACAGTTGTTGCCTAAAAGAAGTTTGGGAGAGTCAGCAAAAATGTAATCCCAGATTATAGGCTTGTCGAGAATAGCAAATACAGTCTGTGTTTAAGTATTTCAAAAATACTTTATGGAGAAAGAAACAAAGATGAAAAAGGAAAGAATTAACCTAAAAATTAAATTATTTCTATCAATTCATATTTGGCTTATGAAAATGGTTAAGAATTGATGGTTATAATAATACTAGTTATGGATTTCAATCAGCTATGGAAAATTTAACACTGTTGTTTGGCCTCCACTTTCTTCTCATCCTCAGAAAGACTATATGTCATTCTAATAATGTCTGTTTCATGTTACGTATAAAATAGATATATAATCTGCTCACTATTTACACTGTAGTTTCCTTAGAGAAATGTCATAAGCCACATCGTGGCCTGAATTCTTTGTCATTTCTTAAACTGAATAAGATTATACGGAACAGATTATTTAAGAATTGAATTACCACCACTCTCAAGTCTAGCTTCCATATGTTAAGATAAGCCAGGCAGAGAAATACTAGCATCTTTCATCCAGCAAAAATTTTATTCAGCATTCCCTATAAAGACCCAGGAACATTATCCATTACAATACTAGAAGATGAACTCCCTAGGTTAGAAGATGCTCAAACTACACAGTGGCCAAAGCAATGCACTTGAGCATTCCAACGAAAGCAAAGATGGCGCAGGACCTGGCCGTGATTCGTTCTGTTGTACGTGGGGGAGCCGTGAGCCAGAGCTGACTAGACAGCAGGTAACAGTCAAAACAACATAAACGTACAACGGCATAAACGAAAGAGCAGTGGACTGGGATGTAGGAGACCCTAGCTCTAGAGTTTAATTTTGCCACAAAATAACTGTAGAAACTTAGGTTTTGGTTTAAATTTCTCATCTGTAAGATAAGAACAGAGAAAACCAAAATTTTCTGCGGAAAGCTCTTTGAATAAGGGCTCCAGTACCGAGTAAATTAGGGACACATGGCACGTACTGTGATTTGCATCGGGCATTCCCAGCTGGTGTCAACGTGTTAGTAGTTCTGAGAAATCTTGAACTTAAAAAAATATATTGAGCTTTTAAAAATCAGTATTTCTACAAATGCGTTGATTACAACAGTGCCCTGTTTGTTTGACAACGCCCTATTAACAACCTTGGGATGTTCTGAGGAATAACCTTTGAAAAATGCTGAAGATAACTTTCCAGCCGTAAACTCATAAGATTTTATAATCAAGACACTGTTCTGTGGGAATGCAGAAGCACAATACATAAAAAGTCACTGAGCCCAGGGGAGTTACACCTCATTCATGGAGGACATCGAGGCATGAAAACTTCGCTCATAATAAAAGGGTTTTAGATATGTGCTGGAGCCCTAGTGGCACAGTGGTTAAGAGCTCGGCGGCTAACCAAAAGGTGAAAGGTTCGAATCCACCAGCAACTCCTTGGAAACCCTATGGGGCAGTTCTACTCCATCCTATAGGGTCACATGAGTTGGAATCCCCACTCGATGGCAATGGGTTTGGTTTTTTGGTTTAGACATAAGCTATTGAAGTCTAGAAAATGAAGACAGATCAAAGGTATTTGTGGAAAGCTTTGTATAGAATATTGGACTGAGTTAGTTCATTCCTGAAATCTTCACCTTGCATTTGACTAGCGGGAAACAAGTTTGAAGTAGGGAAAGAAAGAAGGGACAAGGTTGCTGGAATGCCTAACCTTTTCTGTTGATCATCAAAAGAAAGCTGTCTCTGGGGATTTTTCAAATGCATCTTTTTCCAAGCAGGTATGTGTCCTGGGAGTTTTCCTTCTTTCTAAAATGTGCATCAGGATACAGACTCTATTCTTACAAAGATCAGGCCATTGGTAAGAGGTCTTCTGGCCTGTGGTCAGGATACATCTTGATTCCAGTGGGTGACATGTACACCACAATACAATGTGAAGAAAAATATGCTGCTGTACCTCCTCTTTTCAACAGCCCCTGCCTTTAAATTCCAAGTCCTTGGGCACACTGGAACCTGGTAGATGAGCTCATTCTAATGTATCAAGTGATTCAATTCCTATTTGACCCTCCAGGAAGTGTTTGCATTTTAAAAGAGAAAGTAGGGAAGGAAAAATGGTTTGACTGAAAGTTGAACCACTCATGGTAGGTGTGCTGGCAGTCGTACTCACCAGCGTAGATGGCATTGGAAGACAGACGAGTGAAGGTGGAGAGAAAGGGGTTGGAAGGCACAGAGCAAAAAAAAAAAAAACGATGATTTTAGTTGATTTGGAGTCAACTCAATGGCAATGGATTTGGGTTTTTGTTTTGTTTTGTTTTGTTTTTTGGTTTTGTAGTTAAAAATACTTTATGGAGAGAGAAATGAAAACGATAAAGAGCTTGCTGAAGGGGGAGCTATAAGCAGAGAGATGGAGGAGTTCCCTGAGTCAAGGAAACTTCAAGTGAGAGACCCTCAGAGATGGGAGCAGGGCAGAAGGGGAGTGGGCGGGCAGTGTGTGGTCTCCAAAAAATGAATAAATACATTTTAGGAGAAAAAAAGAGAACAGTTGTAGTTCAGTTGATTCCAAATCATGGCTGCCCCACGTGTTGCAAAGTAGAACCGCACTCCATAGGGTGTTCAAGGCTGTGATCTTTCAGAAGCAGATTGCAAGGCCTTTCTTCCAAGGCACTTATGGGTGGTGTGATGGTTAAGAGTGTGTGTCAGCTTGGCTGGGCCATGATTCTCAGTGTTTAAATGTGATCACTTCCATGACTGACTATACTGTGAGTAGCCAATCAGATGAAAGGGGGTTTTCATGGGGGTGGCCTGCATCTGAGTATAAGCAGACGTTCTGGCTTTTTGCTCGCTCTGGATATGGCGGCTGCCTCCTGTCGTCTCATCTCTGGTTCTTGCGACTTGAGCTGTCAGCTTATTTGCCGAACTTGGGATTTGTCGATCTTCACAGCCTGTGAGCGGGAGCCCTGCTCTCTGACCTGCCAGTCTTGGGTTCGCCAGCCCCTGCAGCTACGTGAATCAGGAGAAACCTTGTGGTCTTGCCTGCCGATCTAGGAATTCGTCAACCTTCGCAGCCTGCTCTCCGACCTGCTGATCTTGGGCTCGCCAGCTTCTGCGGCTGTGTGAATTGGGAGAGGCCTTTACCCTGATCCGTGGACTTGGGACGTTCTAGCCTCTACAATCGCATGAGCTGTTTCCTTGATGTAAATCTCTCTGTATATATATTTATATGCGTTACTGGTTTTGCTGCTGTAGAGAACCCAGCCTAAGACAGGTGGGTTTGAATTGCCAACCTTTCTGTTAGCAGTTGAGAGCTTAACCATTTTGCACCTAGTGAGTATGTAAAGCTATTTAATACATGGCCTAAATAGACTAAACAGTCAACTTTGCATATTTACTAGGTGCAAAAGGCATAAACTCCAGATCAAACCATTCATTTCTACCCTCTCTATTTCCACTCCTCCCCAACTCTCGAGCAGCCAGAGTTAGCGTAGTGGGAGCAGGAGGACAATGGAGGAGAAGCCTCTGCTCTTCTCCAGTGGAGGTTGTCCATCTGCACAGAAGCTGTGGGTGGGAGGAAACTGCTGTCTGCTTGCACAATGCCAGGTCTCACTCACTAAACCAGCCCGTTACAGGTGTTAGCTTACTGCCTGTGGAGATGTACAAGAGGCACACTCATTCTCCCATTCTTCCTCCTCCTGCCTTAACCCCACTCTCCCTTTCCTTTTTCACTTCACTTCTAGGGGATTTCTGCCATTTCTTTAGAAGATTACTAGGGACTGGGCAGTGTTTCGTTCTGCTGTACGTAGGGTCACAGCCGATTCAGGGGTACCGAACAACAAAAACAATGGTAATCTGGAGCACTGGTGGCTCAGTGGTTAAGAGCTCAGCTGCTAACCAAAACTTCGGCCGTTCAAATCCACCAGGTGCTCCCTGAAAATCCTGTGGGGCAGTTCTACTCTGTCCTATAGGGTCACTATGAGTCAGGAGTCCACCGCTATGGTAAATGTAGGAGCTCTGGTGTCACAGTGGTTAAGCACTCAGCTGCTAACCAGGAGGTTGGTGGTTTGAATCCACCAAGCCACACCCTGGGAGAGAAGACCTGGTGATCTGATCTCATAAAGATTACAGCCTAGGAAACCCTATGGTGAAGTCCTACTCTGTCACATAGGGTCACTATGAGTCAGAATTGACTCATTAGCAATGGGGATTGCAAATGTATTTTATAAATTAATTAAGTCAACTGATGCCCTTGAAAGCAAATGTCAAGAAGACAGGATCGGTAGATTTGAACCATATATATATATATATATATATATATATGTGTATGTATAGTACCAAGGAGTTTGAGAATGGATTTCATGGTGAAAGAAACTCTGGGTACTGGAAATGCATGGAAAATTAAGTCTCTGTTATTCAGAGATTACAGCACCTTTTCATCTTCACCTGCTTAAGGTGCATGAGGCAAGGAGGAGAGGTTTTCTTTGAAAACTCACCAGTTTACCTTGCTCGTTCAGTTTCTCCTTAACATCAGCAAGAAGAAAAAATATAGGTACATGTTAATTACAAATAAATTTGAGAATATCATATTCTCTTAGTTCTCACACCGTCACCAAACCCTCACCAACCATTTCAAAGATTAGTTAAAGTACTAGATCTACGACATTTTGCATACTTATTTCTAGAATTGTTCCTGACACCCGGAATGACTTAAGGTAAATTACCATGTCTCACAGCTTTTTTTTAATAAGAAACTTTTATAAAGGTTTTGCCCTATTTAGAAGAAATGAGTCCGATGCTTTAGGCATCTTTTGCCAGTTCAGTTAATGCCGCCTTCCAGAATGGTGCATTGGAGAAGTTTTGGCATTGTCACAACCCCCATACAAATACGGTGATTAGCAGATACATTAAGAACACCCCAATGTTTCATTTTTGCTGTGACCAGGCTGAATATGTCTCCATCTTCCTATGTGGCTTGGTATTGCTCTTTTCAGACCATTGAGTCAACAGCAATACTATGATGACTTTAAAGTGGATACTCAGACATAAGATCATCGTGCTGGTGCCCTGCCATATCTTATTAAACTAGCTGGGCTTATAGCATGGTTCAGAAAACACTTCCAGCTAGGGTGTTAACACTTGTAGCTTGGGAGTAGCTCACAATGGCTAGAGTCTGAGAAGACAGCTGGGTTCACTCTGACTCACAGAGTCACGCTGGGTAGAACACTGAACGTCCCTGTACTGAACGAGGACAGCTGTGACAATTCCTTTTAGATACCAATCTTGCAGAAATGAGGATTAAAATACAGAGTAGGAACCCTCATTCACAGCTTGCAGAACTGAACGTTGATACAACCATTTCAGAAATCCGTTCAGCATTATCTACCAAAGTTGAACATGCACATCAAGAGACATGGAGAAGAATGTTTGTGGCAGTGTTATTTGTAATAGACCCACAATGGAAATGACTCAAATGTTAATCAATGTTAGAATGTGTTTTTTTAAATGTGGTGTATTCATATAATGAAATAATATTCAGCGATGCAAGTGAAAGAACTATGGCTATATGCAACAACTTGGATGAATTCGATAAAAATAATGTTGAGTGAAAGAATCCACATAAAAAAGTTTAAAAACCAGAAGATTCCACTTATAAAATATTCAAAAATAGGTAAAACTAATTTATGTTTTTAGAAGTCAAGATAACGGTTAATTTTGGGAAGGAGAGAAAGGGGAGTGATTGAGGAGAAGATGAGGGGAGCTTCGGTGTTGGCGACATTTTCGGTCTGGAAGATGATAACATGGGTGGGTTCACATTGCAATATTTCACCAAGCTGTACACTTATGTGGATTTATGTGTTCTTCTCTATATGGTGTTATGTTTTCATTAGAAATGTTTATTTAAAAAAATAAAATAGGAGGATTAATGAGACACCTGTGACATATTACGACTCAGGAGAAAGTAGTAAATGACTTAATAAAATTCTACGTATGTTATTAATTCTGGCTTACAAAAAAGTCCTCTTAAATTATTTTAATTAAGTGGTTTTACTTTTACGTTTTCAAGTTTAACCCATTCCTATTAACTGAGTTCAGCTACAGGTGGCTGAACTCAGCAACTAAGAAAGTGGATTTTGAGTGGCCCACAAGATCACTTTTGACTTTACAAGGTGGTATGAATTGAATTGTTCCCAAAAAATGTATCTTGGAGTCCTAACCACTATAACCTCTTTAAAGTGTTGAAAAGCAAAGATATAACTTAGGGGACTAAGGTGTGCCTGACCCAAGCCATGATATTTTCGATCACCTCAAAAGCATGTGAAACCTGGAAAATGAATAAGGGAGATCAAAGAAGAATTGACGCCTTTTAATTATCATGGTGTTGGCGAAGTATACTGGACACGCCATGGACTGCCCGAAGAATGAACAAGTCTGTCTTGGAAGAAGTACAACCAGAGTTCTCCTTGGAAGCGAGGATGGCGAGACTTTGTCTCACATACTTTGGACATGTTGTCAGGAGGGACCGGTCCCCAGAAAAGGACATCATGCTTGATAAGGTAGAGGGTCAGAGAAAAGGAGGAAGACCCTCAAGGAGTTGGACTGACACAATGGCTGCAACAATGGGCTAAACATAACACTGACTGTGAGGATGGTGCAGGGCCAGGCAGTGTTTTGTTCTGTTGTACGTGGGGCTGTTATGAGTCGGAACCTACTGGATGGCACCTAACAACAACAACAACAACATTCCTGTGTATGTAATCACATTTGGGAATAAGGTTTTTTCTTTTTTTTTTTAATTAATGAGGTCCTCATTACATATATATACACACACACACACAAAGCAGATTAGGCACAGAGAAGCAAGCACAAACATAGGGGAAGATACATGCCATGCGGAGATCACCAAGGAATCAAGGAATGCCAGGCCTACAGAAACTGAAAGAGATCATCTCCCAGAGGCTACAGACAGAGAGCCTTCCTCTAGAGCCAGTGCCCTGAATTTGGATGTCTAGCCTTGTCTTGGGCTGAGTTCTCTCGGGAAATAGTTTGAATCCACCAGCTGCTCCTTGGAAACCCTATGGGACAGTTCTACTCTGTCCTATAGGGTCACTATGAGTTGGAATTGACTCGATGGCAGTGGGTTTTATATATATATATATAGAGAGAGAGATATCGAGGAAGTGGCTCATGCAGTTGTAGAGGCTGGAAAGTCCCAAGTCCACGGGTCAGGTGTCAGGCTGGAGGCTTCTCCTGACTCATGTAGCTGCAGGGGCTGATGAACCCAAGATCAGCAGGTCAGACAGCAGGCTGCTAGCTCACGGGTTGTGGAGGCTGACGAATCCAAGACTGGCAGTTAAGATGGCAGGCTGCTGGCTCAAGTCCCAAGAACCAGAATTCAGATGATGAAGAGCCAAATGCAAATCCTGAGCAGAGGAAAAGCCAGCGAGCTTTGCCAGAAAGTCCATATATATTGGATGCAAGCCACACTCCAAAGGAAACTCCCTTTCAACTGATTGGCTGCTCATAGCAGATCCCATCATGGAGATGATTACATCGTTACATAACTGCCAAACTATATTATAACTGCCAAACCTCTGAGAATCATGGCCCAGCCAAGTTGACACACAACCTTAACCATCACAAGCCTCTTCAACTGAAAGAAAATAAATTTCTGTCCTTTAAAACTTGTGGTCTTTCTGTTACAGTGGCACTAAGAAACTAAGACCCAGGTCACACTGATAACTGAAAGGGTGATATGTAACTAGAAAGATATCCAAAGGACCCATGTGGAAGCCACGTGGTAGGACAGAAAAGTGTGGAATTTGGAGTGAGACAGAAATGAGTTTGAATTTTAGCTCTGCCCCCTGCTAGTTGTATGATACTTAGCAAATCACTTAATTTTTCTGTCTTGATTTTAAAAGGAGATCATAATGTCCATTTTAATGGGAATATATATATATATATATATACATACATGCACACACACACACCATACCATACTTGTTGCTGTCGAGTCGATTCCAACTCATAGTGACCCTAGAGGACTGAGTAGAACTTCCTCTCAGGGTTTCCAAGGAGTGGCTGGTGGATTCAAACTGCTGACCTTTTGGTTAGCAGCTGAGCTCTGAACCATACACCACCAGGGATTATATACATATATATATAATTTATGTAGTGAATGACAATGACTATTATGAGTAGAGTTACCTAACCTACTTGCTAACAAAGTAAATAAACTGAATCTAAAATTTAAGTTTTATTTTGTTCTGAAGGTTTTTACTACAATTGTGCAAAGGTGCAGCCTCATGGCCCGAGGTAGAAATAAGTGTTCTATTTCAAAAAGTCTGGTAGTTGGCATTCTCTGTGACCCCAGATACTTTCTTTGAGACCTGAACTAACCATGGGGCCTCTGAGGCTTTCTTTGCACCTGTATAAATAATACTGCTGTATGAGGACCTCAGCTTTTGCCAATGACTTTCAGTTGTATTTTTATTGGTAATACCTCTAGGAAGGGGGTATTGTGGAGAAAAGAGGGCAGGACATCAGTTCTTAAAAAGACCAAAAAAAAAAAAAAAAAAGCATTACTGTTAGAATACCAGGACAAAGGAAGAAAATATATGTAATTCCTGTATATTAATGTAATCCATTGAAAGGAACATGTAGAATCGGAATTTAGTGCACGGTGTGTTGCAGATAGAGCTTGGATATCAGCTGAACAAGCAGTGGTACACCGCCCAAGCATCAATATCCAAAGGGCTTAGTTTCTTTTCTGCAAAATATTTTCTGATGTAATTGGAGCTTTTAATTTTTCTTTAAAAAAGAAATATTTTCATTCTTCAATTTTTTTTTAAAAGAGATTTTAATAGTCTCTTTCATTGACAGCTTCAATTTTTTTTCCTGCAAGTTGTCAACAATTTCATTCTTCTTGGATCAATGATCACTAGCAATGGAAGCAAGTCAAGAAATCAAACGATGTAATGTACTGGTCAAATCTGCTGCAAAAGACCTCGTCCAAGTTTTAAAAAGAAAAGATGTTACTTTGATGACTAATGTGCACTTCACCATGGTCTTTTCAATTGCCTCACATGTGTGGGAAAGCTGGACAATGAAAAAGGAAGACAGAAGAATTGATCCATTTGAATTGTGGTGTTGGCAAAGAATACTGAATATACTGTAGACTGCAAGAAGAATGAACAAATCAGTCTTAGAAGAAATATACCAGAACACTCCTTAGAAACAAGGATGGCAAGATTTTGACTTACTTACTTAGGATATGGTATGAGGAAAGATCAATAGCTAGAAAAGGACATCACGTTTGGTGAAGTAGAGGGTCAGCGAAAATGAGAGAAACCCTCAATGATATGGACTGATTGACACAGCCCCAACAAAGGAGTGAACGTACCAACGATCATGAAGATGGCCCAGGGCTGAGCAATGTTTTGTTCTGTTGTACACAAGGTCACTGTGAGTTGGAATCAACTCAATGGCAGTAACAACAGTCTCCTTTCTCTTTTTTAACATCTTCAAACAAATACACCAGTCTGAAACTACTTATGGAGACAGTAGGGGTTGTGAAATTAATACAGTCCATTTTCCCTCGCCTAGGCCGAAGTACACTTGACATGATGTCCCTTGTCTTGGGCACTTTAAATTCCACTCATATCACCCCATATGCAGCCACAGAATTTTCGAGGTAGGAGAGACTTCAAGAGCTTATTCCTTTCCAGTAGCCAGAAAGGTAAAGAGTTACCGTCCCCATTTTACCTGTCTCTGAAACGTCTTCCAAAACATTTTTTTGTCCTAAAAGTATTGGTACTGACATAATTTAATGAAGCATGTGTGAAACTGCAGTGTTCCAGAATCTGAAACTGATATAATTAGAGTGAAATGCAGAGTGTGCACCTCTGATACCATTTCTTAAAGTCACACTCCATCACTCCTGTTTAACATCAATTCACAAGAGATGTTTTTCATCTGTTAATTGCATTTTCCATGCCCTTCATCACTGGCCTCGAAGCAATTATATGTGAGGGGGAAAAGTCAGTGAAGCAAGGAGTAAGGTCCAAAACAATCAAGTTCATCTAAGTTGCTTTCACTCAATGATATCTCTAGCAGATCATCACCATTCTTTCTTTCTTCTATAGCTGTTTCACCTCAAACATGCTTGGATTAAAAAACTGAAGGGTGTAGAGATAGATTATTTATTTTCAGATACTTGTGAAAATCCATCGAAAACAAAGCTGCTTATTTCTCATACTGTATTATAGAAAGTATTATTCTTTTGGTAGAACATAAGTTATTAGCAAAGACTTAACATGAAATCATTATTCATAAATTCTCATTATTCTTTATTCGTGTCTCTCGTGAACCACAAAGAATTCTTGGTGGTTTTAAGCCTCAAGTACTCTCTATAGACTTAGAGTTGATGGTTAACCCAGAGAAACTGAGACTCTAGTGGGTATGAAACCTTACTAATGATATTTTTGAGTGTTGGATTGAACCTTATAAAATTGCCATTTTTGTAGGTTAAAAGTGTTCAAATACAGGCAATTTCATACAATACAACCAAATAGCTGACAGATTTTAAATGCAGGCATCTGGGTGTGCCTGGAAATGGCATGGGTTCTTTTTCCATTAAGTTGATGTGAATGTTTATTTTGGAAATATCAGGTAATCAAGGGCCCTATCTATTTGTAGTTCTGTATCTTTTCCCTCTGCACTTACTGACTCCTTTATCCTTTGAGGTAAAAATATTCTGTTGACCCAACAGAAACTCCTTTTTCCAACATCTCTGATGATCGTTCAGGAAAGTGTCAAATTGAACAACCTTTTTCTATTGGCCTCGACTTGTCTACAGCATTGGACAGTTGACTCACTCTCGCCTTTCAAAGTGTTCCTTCCTTAGCTCCCATGTCATTGCATTATATGCTTCTTAACTTTCCTCTCTAAACGTTTTTCCTTTTCCATTCACCTAAATGAAACTGGTCTATTAGTCTCTGCCTTCTATCCTTCTTCTCAGTCAATCAGCCTATGCCTTCTCTACAGTCCTCTTCACCCTTAGCAGATGAGCTCTCTGCCTTCTGACCGCCAGAATGTGCACAAACAACTATACTCCAAACTGTTAAACTGCTCCCGTCCTCTCTCCTTTTCTCCTACTCAGGAAAGAGGTGTCCCTCTTCCACCATTAGCCCTTCTTTTTGCTGTCACATGCCTTACAACGATCCCAGAAACCTTGCTCCAAGAGCTTATCACCTGTCCTATACCCTCAAGCCCTTCCTGTAGGCTCTTTCCTCTCAGTATGTAAACTTGCTTGATTTTCTCCTCTGATAGAAAGACAAAAATTTCCTTGACCCTAAGTCATCTTCTAGCTACTGCTCGATCTCTCTTTTTGTCATTCATAACCAAACTTAACTGTTGTAACTTCTTGTTCATTTTTATCTCTTGTAACTTTTATTATCTAATGTTTTAGGTTGTATACCCCCAGAAGCAGATTCTAAGAGTTTGATGGAGGTAGTTTATCTGGGAGATGATCCCAGGTAGGGTGATGAAAAAGTGAAACAGGGAAGGGACAGAACCCAAACGGGATGTGTTAAGGCATTGGGTAGGAGGCAGTGGTGGTTCACTGGTCGAATTCCCGCCTTCATGCAGGAGACCTGGACGTGACTCCTGGCTGACGCATCTCATGCACAGCCACCACTCGTCTGTCAGCGGAGACTTGCGTGCTGTTATGACACTAAACAGGTTTTAGCAGAGCTTCCAGACTAAGGTGGACCAGGAAGAAAGGCCTGGTTAGCTACTTCTGAAAATCAGCCAGTGAAAACCCTATGATCTGAAATTGATCATGAGGATGGTGCAAGATCCGGCAATGTTTCATTCCGGGTGCATTGGGTTGCCGTGAGTAGAGGGCACTTGATGGGAGCTAACAACAGTACATAGGTTACTTCTGTAGGAAACCGTGGCTTCAATCTCACTGGGGACCTTTGGGAACTGTGTACATAGGTTACTTCTGTAGGAAACTGTGGCTTGAATCTCACTGGGGACCTTTGGGAACTGTGTACATAGGTTACTTCTGTAGGAAACCGTGGCTTCAATCTCACTGGGGACCTTTGGGAACTGTGTAGAACATGTCTTAGAGTTGTCCCCCCTTGGGGGTGGGAATACTGGGTAACTCATCCATCAAATCCTGTCCTAAATTACTGAGGGCTGCTCCTGGGGGCATTAACACTCTAGCACTCTGGCCTGCTGCAAGAAGCGGCTGGGCTTCTGCTGATGACAAAGCCTTCAGGCAAAAAGTGGCAAGAGTTTGCAGTAGAAAGCAATCTACAGATATGGGAAGAGTGAGTGCCCATGGGATATAGGTGGGGCACCAACCGTGTCTGCTACACCCATTGTAATTAGCCTCCTGCTTTCACCACTTCACTTCTGTGGTGAGGAACCAATGATCTCATAATTACCAAACCTAATGAAATCTCGTTTGTTCTCATTTCTCTTTGACCTTTCAGTATGTAGCATTTGGCTCTGCAGTTCTTGTACTGCTTGATGGTCTCTCTTCCTTGGCTTCCAAGAAACCAGTCTTCCTTGCTTCTTCTACCTCTATCAGAATTTTTGTCTCCTTTTCAGCCTCCTTTTCTCCAAGTGTTTGTGCTTTGTAGAGTTCTGTTTTGGAGTTGTCAAAATACAGATCTGACCAACTGCTTCCAAGAAAAAAATCCAAGTTTCTTACTATGATATCCAAAGTCTCTATGAGCTGGCCTTTGCCTACCTCTCCAGCTTTATGCATCACTGTTTCTTTTCCCCGCCCGCCTTCTACTCCAACCATTGTAATTTCCAAATTGTTTCAGAGTTTGAAGTCTCCATATACTTATCTATTTAGCTAACACTTCTATATAGCACTTATCATGCTATGTAATCTAAGAGTTTTACAAATATTATTTAATCTTTGTAACAACCCTATGATGTCTATACTATTATTATCCTCATTTTAAAAATGAAAGAATCTGAGACCCAGATAGATTAAGTGATTTGACCAGTGTAACAGAGCTAGTAAGTGGCAGAGCCAGGATTCAAATCCAGACAGTCCAACTGACTCCAGAGTCATTGCTCCTAACCCCCCATCGTAGTGAGCTGAATTTGTTAATCTCATCTCTCTGTCTACAACACCCTTACCCCAGTTCTAGCGGATTCTTCTCTGTGAAAGCTTTTTTGATCCTCCACTTCCTTGGTAAACTTGACATCTCTCTCTCTCCTTTAAGCCCATTGTGTAATTAGTACAACTCTACTGACACTTATTTTCGTATGTCTCCCCCTTGAGAATAAGCTTCTTGACAGCCTCTCCTTTACCGGTCCCTATAATTTTTTCTGACACTAAGTGTTGGGTGTCCCAAGGCTCAGACCTTGAATCTCCTCTTCTGTCCCTTTGGTGCTCTTACCAGCTTCAGTTTGCAAATGCCATCTGTACAGGACAATTCCCATATATGTGTGTGTGTGTGTGTGTGTGTCTACTACCTAGAACTCTCTCATGAACTTCACACCCATATATACAACAGCCTCCTCAATGACCTCACTTGGTTGTCCAGACCAAACTCCTGATCCTAGCTCCCTCCCACAAACTCCATCTTGGTGTTCTCCATCTAAGTCAGGAATAACACCATCCCTCTGACTGTTCAAGGCAAAAAGCACTGCTGTCATCTTCTGTTCCTCTCTTTCTCTCTCACCCCACAGTCATCAATCAGGATGTATCCACAATATGATCCCTGCTCTCCATCTCCACTACTACCACACTGCACCAAGCCACCGTCATGTCTTGCCTGGATTACTCTCCTAACTGCTTCTATTCTTGTCCCTTTAATTCTTTTTCCCAGTGGAAGCCTGGGTGATACTATTAGAATAGAAGACAGATCATGTTACCCCTTTGCTCAAGCCCCTCCAGTGGGTGCTCACCTCATTTTTAGTAAAAGCCAAAGTCATTTAAGTGGCCCAAAACTAATACCAAACCTGTTGCCCTCAAGTTGATTCCAACTCATAGTGACCCTACAGGACAGAGTAGAACTGTCCCACAGGACTTCCAAGGCTGTAAATCTTTACAGGAGCAGACTCCCACGTCTTTCTCCTAGGGAGTGGCTGGTGGGCTCAAACTGCTGATCTTTCGGTTAGCAGCTGAACGCTTAACCACTGCACCACCAGGGTATTTAAGTGGCCTGCATGTCCTTAAATGAGCTGGCCCCTGTTACCCGCCTGACCTCACCTCGTTGTACCCTAGCCTTGCTTAGTCAGCTGCAGAAACACTGGTCTTCTTGACTTCCTCCAATGCTCCAGCCATGTTCCTAGGGTCTGTGTCCTACTAACCTTTTGTACTTTGAACATTGCTTGAGCATATAAGAGTCTATGCATGCTGAAAATAACTGAATAGAATTACAGGCTACAACTTATTTTGAATATACCTTCTAACTGTTTTGGGCATTAAAAGGGCTGTATATAACATGTATAGTAGGAGCCATACAGCCAAACAAAGTAACATTTTCATCAAAGATGATTCAAGGGGACGTTCTTTCTTTGATTCAGTCATTAAGGAGAAAAAAAAATTCCCCTGCTCTTTAGGGGTTAGAATTATAACACAGCTCCCCCTGTTGACCATTTTAGAAATGGTATGGCATTTGAAGCTTTTTTGAGCCGCCACAAAAATAAAAGAAAATTAAAATATTGATTAAACTAGAATAAACAAATGCAGACAATTCTGAAATTTTATTTGGGATTGCCATTCTGAAGACACAGGAAGAAGTAAATGGCAGTTTCACACAGTGTCTTTCTCTCTCCTTCTCTGTTGATTATAATGATCAACAAGCATACTGTGTGTAGGAGAATCGGGGTTAATGAAGTCTAACAAAAACATACAGTTTCAGGTCCTCTGAAGATTGTAGTTGTCAAGTTTTAGTTCGCATAAAGATAATCTGGATCAGTGGTTTGCAAGCTTTCGCATGCATTAGAACCATCTGGACAGCTTGATAAAACATAGATTGCTGGGTCCCACGGGGGAGTTTCTGATCCAGTAGGTCTGTAGTGGGGCTGAGAATCTCCATTTCTCACACTCTGAGAGTCACTAACCAAGATCCTGATACTCAGATGTAATCTTTGTGCGTCACCTGGGAGCGTTTTAGAAACACAGAATCTCAGACCCACCCCAGGCCCACTGAATCAGAATCTTCATTTTAACATGATTCCTGGGTGATTCACAGCAGGGGCCCAATTACGGAAAGTAGCACCTATGGCAGGCAGCTGGTTTTAAATTGCTGAATGATCCCTCACAGCTGGCCATGGAGATTGGCATGGCCAATAGCAACTTCTCGTTAGCTTCCTCCTTCAGCGGCGCCCAGGGCCTGGACCCTACCTGCCATCCCCTAGTTCCGCCTCTGACTCATAGGCGCCTTAAAGTTTGAGAGGCACTGGCTTAAGATAGGGGTGGCAAACTTTTTCTGTAAAGGGCCAGACTGTAAATATTTTTAAGCTTTGTAGGCCGTATAGTCTCGGTCACAACTACTCAATTATTCCACTGTAGCATAAAAGCGGCCGTAGGCTGAGCATGGCTTCCCTTCAATAAAATGTTATTTCCAAAAACAGGTGGAGACTGGATTTGACCCGCTGGCCGTCGTCTGTCGACCCGTCGCTTAGCACGGGTGTGTGTTTGTGCACAGTTGTTCCTGTAAACATAGCTTTGTCTCTCACAGTCTCTGTTTTAGCAGGTCTGAGGTTGTACTTGTTATCCGTATTTTTAACAAACACCTAGAAAATTTTCTATGTAGGTAGTCAGCAAACCACACATTGAGAAACACTTCTAAACCATTGCTTTCCCTTGCAAAATCTAATTATTTTATTGATGTTTTTCTTTGGAATAGTTTATAGAAAGAAAACTAAAAATCTCTGATCTATTCTTTCAACAACACCTTCCCTGTTCTTCCAAATGTCTCCCACACGAGGGCTGAGGTGCTACTAATGACATGCGTTTCCCTTCCACAGATCCTACAGGCCTATCAGGAAACTCGGCTCCAGAAAGAGCCGCTGCTGTCCGTATTTTCCCATAAAGAAAGGGGATGAACCGAGGACACATTAAGTCAGGCAACTCATTACAGAGGAAAATTAGAAGCAGTGAGAAGTGCAGATCCTTCTCCTTTACTTCTTCTCTAATTTTTTAAAAAACGAAACGCAGTTGCTCCAGTTAAAATCTTTGGGGAATAGTTTTATGATTAAAACAAAAAAGAAAAAAAAAAGTATTGTACATTTACTTCTTCTCAATTCTACAGCAAGCAGAGAAAGGGAGAGAAAACAAAGGCATCTGCGAACAGGAGTTCGTTCTCGTTCTCTAAATGCCTAGTTGTTTCTTTTACAAAAATGAGAATTGAATTTACCTCTTCGCCCCAGTCTCACAGCTCCTTCTCACCAACTCTCCTTCCTTCCAAAGGCGCTAGTTCTAAAATAAGTTTTTGAACTTTTCTGCTTCCATTCCTCTTATTTTGCTTCAAAGAGTTCTGAGAAGCAAAATTTGGTAAGAAGTTTAATTCCCGGTGAACAGAGATAAAAAATATAAACACTATGGTTTTAATATATTTTTCTCAAAGATGTATTTTTCTCAAAGTGTATAAAGGTATGTTTAGACTTTTCATACCTACCCCCCCCCTCCCCAGCTACTTTAAAGTGTAGTTTTAGATTATGAGCTCCTTGGGGGTTAATTTAATTTTTTTACAATTCTTTTCTAATTATTAAATCAGTGTAGAACTTATATATCTGATTGCCACAAGCCAACATTAACGCAAGTGAGAACATTATTATTGTTATTATTTCATTAACAGTAGTAAGAATACCTCATAGAATATCCTTGGTTATATACCATAAAGCAGATTAATTTCAAACCTCCTTCATTTTAATTTTGGATGTCCCAGTTATCTAGTGCTGCTATAACAGAAATACTACAAAAGGATGGCTTTAACAAACAGAAATTTATTCTCTCACAGTCTAGGAGGCTAGAAGTCCAAATTCAGGGCGCCAGCTCCCAGGAAAGGCTTCTCTCTCTGTTGGCTCTGGGGGAAGGTCTTTGTCATCAACCTTCCCCTGGTCTAGGAGCTTCTCAGGCAGTAACCTTGGGGCCAAAGGATGTGCTCTGCTCTGGGCTCTTCTTTCTTGGTGGTATGAGTTCCCTCTCCTCTCTGCTCACTTCTTTTATATTTCAAAAAAGATCGACTTAAAATACAACCCAATCCTGTAGATTGCATCCTGCCTTATTACATAACTGCCTCTAATCCTGCCTCATTAACAACACAGAGGTTAGGATTTACAACATGTAGGATAACGGCATCAGATCACAAAATGCTCGACAACCACACAATACTGGGAATCATAGCCTAGCCAAGTTGACACACTTTTCTGGGGGGCACAATTCAATCCATAACAGGGGATACTTAGTTACCAGAATATTGGAGAAGAAAGGATAACTTGGTTTGGCTTGTACTATATATTCTGTCTGAAATACATGCATTTGTTTCCTTTCTTTTAAAAGTTCTCACCAATATTTTTTTCCCCTCTACTGATCTGACAAGAAGCCAACAGATGTGTTTAGATTTGCTCTCTTGACCAGAGTTCCATGACTCCAAATCCAAACACTATGACTTCAGCAACTAAAGATGGATGAACATTTTTGGCACTAGGTACACTGCATGTTCCTACTTAACCTGGCCCTGCAATTGCACTTCACAGAACTGTAGAGCGGAGAGGACCTCAGAGACCATTTAGGGTAGCTCTCTAATTTTATAAATGAGAAACCTGTGACTCAGAGGTGATATAGTTTAACAGAGGTCAAGATTACTCAACCAGGGTTGTATCCACAATACTATGGTACTTTCTGTGGGCTAAAGTTGTATCTTTTATGGCTAGCAAAACAGTGTAAGAGTTTAAAGCCTATGTGCTCTGTCTGAAGTTCTCAGAGGTCGAAAATGGCTGCCTCGATCCAATCAATCATTCAAACAAGCAGTGGAGGAAAAAAAAAAGGACCCTTTCAGCTTCGCTAACCTTGTTTTTCTTGCCACACATAGACCTAGGCTAGGATGTGCAAATATTTCAGGCACTTCAGGGTAAACATTTCTTCCTTCCAAATCCTATCCTCAGCAATCAAAGAAAGCAGTGTTATAGTAGTTAAGAGCCTGGGTCCTAGATTCAGATTTTATGAGCCTGAATCCTGGCTCAATCATTTATTTGCTAGCTACATATGCTTTTAAGCTTCACTGTCTCCATCTGTATAATGGAATAGTTATGGAAACGAAAAGAAGTATTGTATGTAAAGTACTTAATATAGAGATTAGTATACAGTGTTCCCAAATAGTTAATTATTATTTTTGTGGAAGAAAACATTTGTCTCAATACATGCAGTTCACTCAGATACTTGGAGGTTTTGAAATATTTCCAGATAAAGGCAATAACCTTTAGTGATTCAGTAATTTTCTACCTATTAAAGCCCTTTAAAAGAATTTGTTTCCTTTCTTTATAAAGTTACCACCAAAATTTTATTTCTCCCCACTGATATGACAAGAAGCCAACAAATATGTTCAAACTCTCATTCATGTTTATTGGGAACTTTTGTAAACAAGTAGAGTACAAAACTCATAAAGTTTAAACTTCAGAGCCTTGTGTGCCCCTTCAATGTGTTTACATAGTCACATTTTTGTAACTGGAAAAAAAATAAGATATTCTAACTACAGTCGGTTAAGACTGCTGTCCTTCCCCACTCAGAGTTCTCCTCTGTCTCGTATCCCCCTTTGAAACTGGTATTGAAGTGGCCTCAGGATTTTGGGGATCCAGCTGAGGGGAAGTTGAGTTGAGGACACATTGATTGGGTTTGGTGATACATATTTATGGGGTTTATGGCAGTCGTTTTTGTGTATATTTACATTATTATTAATTATACTAATGAAGGAATGACTTCCCGGCAAACACCACCCTGGGTCCACTCACCAAGTATCATGACACTTGGCTGCAAGGCCAAAAGCAGTACTGAGATATGCGTGTATCCTGTGGCACCATATATATTTGGGTAGTGCAGGAGAAATAAAGCTTGAAATGTGTAGAGCCAGAAGCTAGTCTATGGACATTGATTCTGACACTTAGCTATGTAAGATGGTAGGTGAAGGATTTGGTGCCCGCTGATGGCTAGTCAAAATGGAAGTTCTCTCCTTTCAGGAAGATACTCAATCATTCAGAATATACAAATATAAACACATCATCCATTTTTTAATTTTTTGATGGGAATAAGGGAAATAGAATATATCAGAATTCCCGCACATCTAGGGCACAAACTTATACGAGTATATCAGTGATTGAGTATGTCTCCATGAGAAGTTACATATTGTATGCACCGCAATCCATCGGATCTTGGTGAGTAACATCTGTGGTCTGAAATGACAATGGGAACAATTGGCTGTACGCATTCTTTAAAATATGAATACATTGCAGATGCGTGCTGCGTGCTGCGTGCTGCGTGCTGCGTGCTGCGTGCAGCTCATTCTCTTCATCTCACCAGCACAGGAAAAAGCTGCCTCTGCTGTACCTGAAATTGTTAACGACTTTACATTTTGCAACACCTGTAAGTTTGGTTTATACTCTTTGTAAATGGAGCATTCTAAAGACACATGTGACTTAGAGTTTTGTTTAATGATGCTAAGTGCTATAATATGGTCTGCCCATTATAAAGCTACTCAAGGCATATAATATGGGAACAATAATATCTTAAGGATTCTAAAAAACATCTTTGAAGACAGAAGAAAAACCTCCACACAATAAATTTATTCAAAAAGTGATAAAGCTTACATATGCCGCTTTAACTGCAATTTGGAAGATGTTTCAATAGTAAAAAATCACAGATTCCTTAATTAGATTAATACAAAGAGTATTTTCTCTTATTGTCTTAAAAGTTATATAAGTAGAGGAAAAGTCAGATAAAAATTAATGGAATATAATACAAAGGCAATGGAGATGAGAAATTATTCTGACATCTAGAAGCCAATTATGATTTTTTAATTTTTCAGATCATAATTAATTAAAATAACTAATTTAAAAGAGGAGATAAATTTTGAAGAGTAATGAATAAGCTTTTAGATTATTTGATAATCTAATTAGGGAAGAGGAGTAGATCATATGAATGTATCGAAAAAAGATCTAAATTTCTTGCTGATTTTGCAGGAAATATCAGTAGTGATCAAGATAAGATTTTATTAAGGAAATATTTCATAATATACTTCTACAAACGGGGCATTGGTCACACTGGGTAAAGAGTGTAGTCAATGCAAGTATATTTGAAACTGGTCACTGCTCAATTAAAATAAAAATGCCCTGAAATCTTACAGTTCATATGTGAATGAAACTTGAGAGAAGTGTTCCCTGATTTGACAAGAATCCTAGAACTTTACATGGCATTACTAACTACAAATTGTAAAGCTGAAAGAAACTTTTCAGAACCCTTAATAATAAGTTTTCATTAGCCATGCTAGAGGAAAGGCAAAGTTAGCTCTCTATTTCTCTACAGAAAATACTATGATAAAATCATTTACCGTATGAAGAAGCAATCAAAGGGTATACAGCCAAAAATAGGAAGAAAGTGTTAGTGAAGAGGTGCGTCAGGTCGTTAATTAATTGGACAACTTGTATTACTTTCCTGGGTTTTATGATCCTTGGGGTACATGTCAGCTTTTTAAAATCTGCAGTTTGTTGTTAATTTTTCCTCATTCTAAATAAGCATTCATTTTTGTAGCTAATGCTATATTTTTAATTTTTTATTATTTTCATAAGGAATTCCCAAAAGAAGGAAGAGGAGGAGGAGAAGCACAACTCCCAAACTTTGTAAGTTTCGAGCCAACACACCAGGAATCCTCCCCTAGGCAGGCCAGGTAGGAAGGATCAAGAGAAGGGAACTCGGGAGACTTGATTCCCAGAGGAGTCTCAGATGCCAGCTGCTCCTGCTCACAGTTACTAGGCCAGCCTCCTGGCCTGCTAGATCAGTGGAGTGCCGTGAACCTTTCCCAGGCCCCCTACTTGTTCTTTCGTAGTTGCTACAACGGACTGTTCGTGCTGTTATAGCAGTGGTGTCTGCCGGAACACCAAAATGAGTGTGCAGTGTGGTATAGGAGTGTGTTGTGGTTGTTGTTAGGTGCTGTGGAATCGGTTCGACTCACAGCGACCCCATGCACCACAGAACGAAACCCTGCCCGGTCCTGCGCCATCCTCACAATCATTGTTATGCTTGAGCCCATTGTTGCAGCCACAGTGTCAATCCATCTCATTGAGGGCCTTCCTCTTTTTCGCTGACCCTCTACTTTAGCAAGCATGATGTCCTTCTCCAGGGACTGGTTCCTCCTGATAACATGTCCAAAGTATGTAAGACATAGTCTCGCCATCCTTGGTTCTAAGGTGCATTCTGGTTGTACTTCTTCCAAGGAGTATGGCTGACTGCAAGTAATAGGGAAGCATGATGACCAGAGCCAGCCAAAGAGTGGTTAGTGGAACGTGAGAGGCTGTTGCTTCTCGAGCACCTAAGAGAGCTTGGGTAGGGCAAGATCTTAGCATAAAACTAAGGGGTTAAGAAATAAGTTGTAGGGCTCCCAAACTGACCAATAATGACTATTGAACTTATATGCAGGGTAGTTATCTGCTTGAAGGGTGGAGGCAGGAGGCATGTAAACTGAGTTTGCACAGCTAGATCCAGCTTTTTCTTAGACCGTACGTTATTCCCGGCAGCTTGCAACCAGGGGAGCACTGAGGGGTGAGGAGGGGTGGGGGCAAGGCACCTCCCTGCCCAAGCCATCCAGGAAGACCGCACTGTTGCAAAAATATTAGCAATACTTGTATTTGCAAATATTATTGTATTTGTTGCTGATTTAGCTTTTTTTGGTTTTTTTTGTTAATTTCCTAAAATGTACCAATGAACATTTAAGAACTTTAAAGTGTGTATAAACACAAAAAAGAGTGAGAACCACAGAACTATAGGCGAATTTTGAGTTCACATGTACGATCTAAGTTGGTTTGAAGTAGTAACTCCAGAGACGGATTCACTTTATGTTCACTTTTATAGATGATGCATCTTGTAACACTGATACACACGCATTCATTTATCACACACCTACTAGGTCCGTCCAGGCAGCTGTGCCTGCCACTGGACAAAGAAGAAGAGCTTGTCATCTGAGTTCATTAAGCTAGACACAAAGAGCTAGATTTTATGACAACATACAGTAAATTCTATGGGAAAGACCAGGCTAACAAGAATGTAAGTATGGTGACCCTGGTTTGGAAGAGATTGAAGGGAAAATAGGTTTTATTTTTTGTGTAAGTAGAATTACTGCCGAAGAAAAGGGATGGGAGAGTGATATTGTCCCATGGTGAAAATTAAGGTTCATTGCTTATTTCTTCCTCTGGGATGCTTTTGTAAAGCATGTTAATTCTTTATCTTGAAGGGTCTGACATTTTTAAATTAATTTGATACTAATGTACTGTTGTTGTTGGGTGCTGTGGAGTTGATTCTGACTCATAGTGACCCCATGTGACAAAGTAGAACTGCCCCATAGGGTTTTCTTGGCTGTAATCTTTACAGGAACAGATTGCCACGTTTTTCTCCTGAAGAGCCGCTGGGTGGGTTCGAACCGCCAACCTTTCAGTTAGCAGCCAAGCACTTAACTGCTGCACGACCGGAGCTCCTTTACTAACGTGCTAGTGTGTTAATATATTTTTCCTTCTGATAGAAAGAATCTGTTTGGTAAGTGCACTTGGGATCAGAGTGGTAATAAAATCGAGAAGGGTGAAAAGGAGCGATAAGGCAGCTGAAGACCTGCTTGTCTCAGACTTTTGCTGAGAATCAGCTAAGATGGCATCCTCACAGTTCTGTTCCATTTAAAAATAATGTTCAATCCTTAATATCTTTAAATAAGCAACCCTACACTTTTATTTATTTAGACAAAATCCTCAAAAGTTATTTTTAAAAACTAAGGCTTAATTTAAGCTCCTGCTTTTAAGAGACAAGCGTTTTTGCTATGAGTTTCAAGAAGAGTTAAGAAACCTCCTTAATATTTGTAAATCTCACTGAGATTATCACAGTAGGAGCCAAACCATATCTCGGAACTTTGCATATCATTTCCTATGCAGCTAATCACCTGAAACAGTTAAGAACTAATCATCACAGCGGGGCTGTACCTGCTGTTCTAAGCCTGGGGGAAGATAATGTGCAGCTTAAAGTATCAGAGAAAAGAAGGAAAGAAAATGTGGTATTATTCCCTTTGTAGAGAACGGGGACAGTTGTAGGAGAGAATTATATAAATGAGATTTCTGAATTATTTATCTTGTGTCACAGATGTCACAAGGCTTGAAGTGAGTATTTGGTCATTACTTAACAAGAATGCGAAGACGCACTACCCAAAGGCTCTCCTGATGAAATTTAAGTCATCGACTCTCCTCTCAGGGAGGGAAGATAAGGAAACCATCATTGTAACCATGCTTAATTCCATCAGCCTGGGAAGTAAGGCCAAGCAGAGAACCATGGAAGAAAAAAGCTAGGCTTTTCCAAAGAAGCGAGCGCTAAATTCCATATGGCTCACCGTGGCGAGGGCCAGATGGCCTGGGCATCCCGCTGCAAGATTTGACGGAGGCCAACAGATACCCAGTGAGTGTGCCCACTGAAGCCTGCCATCAGACAAGGGCTTAAATCCCTTAATGTGAGAAAAAGTGGCGATTTTTATGTTTATGAGCCTTTGGCTCGTACATTTCTAGGGGTGAAATGAAATGGCAGGGAGACAGATGTGAGGATAAGGCAGACTAACGTCTTCATAGGTCTGCTGGCACCAGAAGCCTGAGAAAACAGCTTGGGTTGTTACCCTAGAATTCTGACATCTCCAGAACAATAGATAACGTTTGCGTGGTGCTTTATACCCCAGACTTTTAACAGCCTTATTAAGTAGGTTCTAACTTTATCCCCATTTTATAAATGAGGAAACAGAGGCCTGAAGATGGAGGCTTGTTAACTTGTCCTAAGCCTAGTCGTAGAGTGACTCCCGAGTCCACCCTCTCAGCCATTACTTTAGACTACCTCTGTGGAAGATGTGTGTCTGTTACAAGCAAGCCGTCTTCTCCATCATACACCCAGAGGAAGGGACAGAAGTCATTCATTCATTCAACAAATATTTACTGAATACCCTCAAATGTGCCAGGTACAGTCAAACTGGGTGGATGCTTGAGGTGTGAGGACCCAGCACCATTGATGAACCAGTGATTCTCTATTTAAAAAGGATCCTCCATGTAAAGAATTCACTTCCACACTCCTTCTAAAGTACCAGAAAGAAGGGTCCAATCACTGCCTCTGCTTTATAAATTTGACTGTGCGGTGAGTGTTCCCATCCTGCTGTCCTTGAACCCCTCCAGCCTTGCCTCTCCCTCCTCGGATACACATATGCACCTTCTGCTCTGGCCAGACTGGATCCCATCCTGCTCTCCAGACATGCCCAACACTTGCCGTCCTCGGCCCTTGGATGATTTTGTCTTTCGACCTGGAATTTATCACTCTCTCACTCACCTCAAAATCCTTCTTGTTCTTGACCAACTTAAATGAGAACTTCCTTCTCGAAACTGTCTCTGGACTTCACCTGCACACCACCACTGGAGGCATTCTCCCCTCCCTCTGAATTCCCAGGATGCTCGCCCATGCCTCTCGGGACATTAAGTGTATTTTGTCAATGTGATGATTATTTGCTACTGGTCTTATAAATCCTTCTTGATTGGGAGCTTTTTAAGGGAAAGTTTTTAGTCTTATCTGTCTTTGGGTACCCCAGGATCTAGCAATGTATTGAAGAGATGGCTAAATAACTTTCTAACACAATCGTTTTGTATATTGAAGACTATCATGTGTTGAAAAGCTAAATTATGCCAGACTTGGAGACAAAATGTCACCTTCCAAGACAAGTCAAAGATGGATAACTTTCCTTTAGAGCATTAGGAGAAATAATCCCTGAAAGACAGGGACATTTTTCATTTAAGTTCCATATAGCTATTCTTTTTCCAGAATTGCAGCAACTGTTTATCCAAGCTTTATACTTAGAGTTGTTACTTCTCTAACCTCTCAGCCTCCACTATCACCTCCTAGTTCTGGCCCTCAACACCTCTGTCCCGTATTATTCTTTTTTCTTTAAATTTTATTGTGGTGAAATATAGATAACAACATTTTCCATTTTAATCACTTTTCAATGTATAATTCAGTGACCTTAATTACACTCACCATGCTGGGCGGAGAAAAACCACTATCTATTTCTTAAATTTTTCAACACCCCAAACAGAAACGCAGTACTCCTTAAGCAACAACCCCCCGTCTCTCTCTCCCTCCCACCTCTAGTAACCACTGATAAACTTTGGTCTCTATGCATTGGCCCATTCTAGATATTTCCTATAAGTGAGAGCATACAATATTCAGCCATTTGTGTCTGATCACTTAGCAAGGTTCATCTAGCCACATCGTAGCATGTATCAGGACTGCGATTAGCTTTATGGCTGCGTAATATTCCATTATATGGATACACCAACTTTTGTTTATCCCTACAACTGCTGATGGACACTTGGGTTGTTGCCACCTTTTGGCTATTGTAAATAATGCTGCAATGAACACTAGTGTACAGATATCTGTTTGAGTCTCTGCTCTCAACTCTTTTAGGTATACAAGTAGTCCCCGGGTTACGAATGGGGTCTGTTCCTCAGTGTGGCTTTAAGTCGAATTTGTAGGTAAGCTGGAAGAGGTGCATCCTGTTCTTATTTAGCCTTACTTTAGTGCAAGAAAATGTTCGAAGGCTTTTCAATAATTTAAAAGCTGCACGTGCAGCAAGCGATGAAGAATTTATTGAGTAGAGGTTGGTTCGGTCATTTCAAAGTGAAGGCAAATTTACATAGCATTAAAGGGCAGGTACAAGTTGTCCATAGGTCAGACGTTTGTAATCTGGGGACTTACTGTATCCCTAGTGTTATGGATTGAATTGTGTCCCCCAAAAATATGCATCAACTTGGCTAGGTCATGATTCCCAGTATTGTGTGATTGTCTACCATTTTGTCATCTGATGTGCTTTTCCTATGTGTTGTAAATCCTACCTCTATAATGTTAATGAGGCAGGATTAGAGGCAGTTATGTTAATGAGGCAGGACTCAATCTATAAGGTTAGGTTGTAACTTGAGTCAATTTCTTTTGAGATATAAAAGAAAGAAGCAAGCAGAGAGATGGGGTGACCTCATACTACCAAGAATGAAGAATCAGGAGGAGAGCACATCCTTTGGACTCGGGGTCCCTGTGCTGAGAAGCTCCTCGACCAGGGAAAGACTATAACAAGGACCTTCCCTGAGAGCCAACAGAGACAGAAAGTCTTCCCCTGGAGCTGGTACCCTAAATTTGGACTTCAAGCCTCCTCGACTATGAGAGAATGAATTTCTCTTTGTTAAAGCCATCCACTTGTGGTATTTCTGTTGCAGCAGCACAGGATAACTAAGACACCTAGGAATAAAATTGCTAAGTGATATGCTAATTCTATGTTTAACTTTTTGAGGGACAACCAAACTGGCTTCCATGGCAGATGCTCCACTTTGCATTCACACCAGCAATGGGGGAGGGTTCCGGTTTCTCCACATCCTCACCAATACTTGTTATTTTCTTTTTTTATGACAATAGTCATCCTAGTGGATGTGAAATGATAGCTCATGTGCTTTTGATTTGCGTTTCTCTAATAACGTGTAGAAGGAGCCCTGGTGGCACAGTGGTTAAAGCACTGGGCTTCTAACCAAAAGGTCAGCAGTTCAAACCCACCAGCCGCTTTGTGGAAGAAAAGTGTGGCAGTCTGCTTCCTCAAAGATTTACAGCCTTGGAAACCCCGTGGGGCAGTTCTGCTCTGTCCTATAGGGTCGCTATGAGTCGGAATCCACTTGACAGCAGTGAGTTTGGGTTTGGAATAATGCGTAACATTTTTTCACGTGCTTATTGGCCATTTGTATATCTTCTTTGATATAATGTCCATTCAAGTCCTTTGCCCATTTTTTAATTGGGTTGTCTTTTCTGTTGTTGATTTATAGGAGTTCTTTATCTATTCTGATATTAAACCCTTATCAGACATATGGTTCCCAAACATTTTCTCCCGTTCTGTAGGTTGGTTTCTTCACTTTCTTGATAAAGTCCTTTGATGCATAAGAGCTTTTCATTTGGACGCATCTGTCCTATATTCAAACAAATGGTCTCTCTGACTTCTGACTCTACTTTAAAATATCTTTCTCCCAGACACTGACGTGAGCTTTCTGAAATATAACTCTAAAAAGGTAATATGCCTGTTATAGATTGAATTGTGTCCCCCAAAGAGTTATGTTGAAGTCCTAACTACTGTACCTGTGAATGTGACCCTGTTTGGGGGCAGAGATTTTCTATTGTTATGTTCATGGAATCATAACACAACAGGTCTTAAACCTAGTCACTTCTAAGAGACATCCTATGAAAAGAGCAGAATAGACACAGAGATTCACACAGAAGAAAGACAGACACCAAGAAACATTGAGAAACTCCCGGGCCTACCAACAAGGAAGCACCCTTCCTTAGAGGCAAGGCCCTGATTTGGACTTCTAACTGTGAGGCAATAACTTCCTGCTGTTGAAAGCCACCCATCTGTGGTATTTGTGTTAGAGCAGCAGTAGGAAATTAAGACAATATCACAGTGGTTAAGAGCTGTGTAACTTTGGACAAATAAATTTCTCCAAGCCTCACTTTCTCTTCCACATTATGCAGGAAAACAATGATGCTCTAGTGTTGTGGTGAAAACTTCTCATGTCAAATACTTAAGTAACATGCCTGGCATACAGTGAAGTTTCAATTAGTGAATGCTATTATTTTAATGTCATTTCTTTTCTTAAAAATTTCATATTGCTCCTAATAGCTTTCAATATACAATACACACTTCTTATCTTGGAATGTAAAAACATAAAACCCTTCATGATCTAGCCTTGTTCTGTCGTCCCAACCTGATTTCCTGCTCCTTCTTTTATGTAAGCCTGCCTTCAGTCAAAAACAATTTTTCAACTTTTCCATGTCATAACAAACCCTTTCATACCCATAGATATGTTGGTCCCTCTGACTGTAATTCTCCCTGCAGCTTATCTATGAAACTCCTACCATGATTCAAGACTCAAATATAAGCTCCTCTATAAAGCCTTCTCCAATACTGCAGACAGAATTAACTCCCCCATTGTACTACCAAAGACTATTGTTATTACTCCTACTAAAGCACATTTCATATGGCATTGCCCTTGTTTCTTTGTCTTTTTCTAAGCTATAAAGTCCTCTTTAGAATTATTCATCTTACTCATCTCTGGTAATTAACACCTACTATAAGTATGGGACGTAGTAAAATTCCATAAATACGTGTGAAATAAGTGAATACATTTATACATGAATAAATCCGCAAACCAAAAGATTTCTTCATGGAAGACTGATATAAAGTCAGCTAACTTGTATTGGACCTGAGCATTTCACTCTTAAAATGAAATCACACATACACACAAAAAAAATAAATAAATAAAAAATAAAACAAGGAAAAATTTAATATTGGAGACTGGTTTTAGAAAGCAGTATGCCTCCGTGCCTATTCAACCTAACCTTCCAAAGCCTTTCTTCAACATCTGCAATAGGATTGGACGGCCATAGTTCATAAGAGTAACCTGGAGATATCAGAAGTCAAAAACAATTTTCTGGTTACCTTTCTATTTACAGGCCATTCAGTTTATTACAATATTCCAATTCCTGGTCCACCAAGGGTTACTATAATAAGAAAGTCAAGAGGGATTTTACCTGTGGGACTCATGACAGTATATCATCCTAGACAAAGAAAACCTTCATGCCCAAAGATTTATTTTGTGGTATTACATATAATAGTTACAAAAAAAATTACAAACAAGCTAAACGCCTAAAATATAATCATGTTAAGTAAACCGTGCTACATTTAGCTAGTGGAGTTCTGTTTTTTAAAATTATGTCGTTCATGTGCAGTTAGTGTCGTGGGGAAATGTTCACAGTGTGTTAAATACAAAGTCTGGGTATAAAGCTGCCAACTGGTGAGGCTCACAACCACGTAGTAACAAGATGCAGAAAACAATACGGGAAGACTGCATTAAAACATCAATACTCCCTGGGTGGGGAAGTCCTGATGTTTTTCCCTATTTTTTAGTAATTTCCAAATGTTCTTCAGTGAAATCCATTATTATTATTATAAAAATATTTTTACATTTTTAAAATTGAAAACACACATTTTGATGGACTAAAGATGCCTATTCAAACCCTTAGGCCAATTCAGACGAATGTACGATAAAAGCCTCTAGGAGTCATTCAGTCTTCCCAAAGTATTGCTGTGAGATGTCTACTCACCTTTTACTTCAATCCAGCAAGCTTATGTGGAGCACCTATTGGGTGAAATCTCTGTGTGAGGCCTTGGGGTAGGGGAGGGATGATGCACAGGTAGAACACAATGTCTACAGCAGGACCCTCAGTCCTGTTAGGCGGCTCCATCTGCCCTCTTCCCAGGTCTCTCGGGTACAGTCCGTCTTTTGTCAAGTGCTCTAATAGAGATGAGCGAAGACCTACAGGGGATTAACTCGGATTGGCAGCAGTAGAAGAGTGTGCACGGATTGCTGACCCTCGTGGTGGGACTTAAGGATTGTGAAGTATAAAAATGTGAGGGGGAATATTCCAGAAAGAGGAAGAACGGCATTAAGATGCACACAGAGAAATGAGTTTTCTACTGTGATGGGAACATTCATATGAGCTGAGGAAAGCCTTGGAATGAGGCGATCGCATAATATATTTGTTGGCAGTGTACACAAAAAGTCTAAATAAAGTTGATCCTGTTCCAAGCGTTAAATACGATAGACTTAACTGGTTCTGAAATACATACGTGTAACTTGATTTCCCATGCTCTGGCCTATTTTTTTCAGTTGTGGACTTGCACAATTATCGTTATAACAACAACATTAACGAATCTTTATTCAGGTCTTACCTTGTGCCAGGAACTTTGCTAAGGGCTTTCCATGCACTGTCCCACATGAGCCTCCTTAAAACCATTTGAGGTAGGTGCTTACCCCCATTTTACAGATGAAGAAACTGAGTCACAGAAATATTAACTAATTTTCCCAAGGTCACAAAGGTAGTGGTGGGAATGAAGAGACGTGAAGGCCGGCACTAACTGCCTGATACACTAAGGGAAATTAACTCTCACGTCTTGAGCCAACAAACAAACGCTCTCCAATGTAGTTCAGGAAGAGAGTCGCTAGATGGCGGAACCAGCCCAGGGTGATAGAGTTTGGACTGGGCGAGGTCCACTCTTGCCTGGAAGCCCTACTTAGAAATAGCTGCTTCCTCTCACATTTGGCAGAAGGAGATAGGAATAATATTCTTCCCTACAACGTTCAGCTTTGAAAGGAAAGTTACTAATCATTTTTCAAAGTCAAGAATCACAAATATATAATAAAAACATTTCCCACATATTTGGAAATTTATAGTTTATGAAAGAAAAACAAAGAGGATATGTGTCTTCTTCTTTCTGGGGTGGTGGGTAACTGTAAGCTTTGCTTATTTAATTGAAGATATCTCAGGTTCCAAATGGCTGTATCTTTACCAGCTTCAGTAAATCCAGAGTAGCTCGTCTTGTGTTAGAGAATCAATACCCACTAGGAGCTGAGAGAAGTACTTTAGTACCCCAGGAAACGTCCGACTTAGGCACCACGTGTCTACCCTGGGTTGACTTTACATTTTTTCTTTCCTTGTAGTGATCTTCAACTATTTAATTTAGGTAGTTTAGGTACAAAGATTTGTGCTAGTATTCAGTACCTGAGTACAAAGATTGGATGGTTGAAGAGAAATAAATTCCAAAAAATAAATTTATGGTTTTATCATCTATTATTAAATTCTTCAGTTGTGTTGAAGCTAAAACTCAAGCAAACTTTTCTCTAAGACCTAAAACAATAGTATTTACTCAGAACCCTGATCCTAACTGAGTTCACTAGCAGAAGTATTTCCTGCCCAACTTAGAGGTGTAAGTAGAACAAAGGGATTCTCCTAGAATCCTTGGTATAAAACATACTGACTACCCGAGTCACCATATACTGGGGCCTTTGTGAAAACGATAAGTTCATGGTGGGAGCACCCTAAATATGTCAGGGATGCCAACAGACCAAGGCGCACCAAGTTCAGGGCATCTCTTGCTCACACAAGCCATTAAAATCCTTGACTACACATTTACTGTTTCATAGAAAGAGCATAACCCCACGATTCCCATTCTCTCTCTCATGACCCTTGCCCATCTCCCAACCATATTTAAAAAAGAAGAAAAATTCTAGCCAGAAAACAGGCCATTGAAGAACACAAAGAACAATTTGTAATTCTAAAACGTGAAATGAGAAGCCCCATTCAGACCCGTGGTGAGTGAAACAAAGTATGTCACCCATTGTGATTGTGGTAGGACATGCCCCGGAGGCTGTTCTTTTCAACAGGAGGAAAATGCCTATGGTCCCCTTCCTCCCTCTCCCGTCTTCCCAAAAGGAAGGAATGGTAATATTTTTGCATCAGCTTCCAGAGTGTTTATAGGACGATGTACTGCTACTACCACCCATTGCCATCGAGTAGATTTTGACTCGTAGCAATATAAATATTTAATCAGCTTTACTTAAGTATGATTTCTGTACAGTAAAACCAGTTTTAAGTATGCACTTTGATGAGCTTTGACAAACGTATACTGTTGTATATCCACCACCACTATCATGATTTTGAACATTTCACATGACAAAAATTGTACCTTGCCTTGTGCAAAGCTTTGCAGTCAAATCACCTCCCTCCTCCCCACCCTGCAGCATCTGGCAACCACTACTCTACTTCCTGTCTCTATCGTTTTTCCTTTTCTGGAATGCCATATCAATGAAATAATTCATTCTCCCTGGCTTCTTCAATCAATATAATGCTTTTAAGATTCATCCTTGAGTGGTTCTTTTTTATTGCTGAGTAGTACTTCATTATATGCATATACCACAATTTGTTTATCCATTCCTCAATTGAAGGACGTTTCAGTTGTTTTCAGTTTTTAGCTGTTAAGAATAAAGCTGCTAGCAACATTTGAACATAAGTCTTTGTGTGAACGTGTGTTTTCATTTATCTTAGGTAAATCCTAGCTGTGGGGTTGCTGCGTCATCTGGTAAATGTATGTTTAACTTTCTTTCTTTTTTTTTTTTTTTTAAATATTTTATTGTACTTCAGGTGAAGGCTTACAGAACA
>NW_004444088.1:3444078-3479208 GCF_000243295.1 Trichechus manatus latirostris
TGTTGATTCTCTGTTTGGCTTAGTTTTTCGGATCTTTGTTGTGGAGGGACGGCGTGGTGCTTCTGCCTAGACCGCCATCTTGCCGGAGTTGTTGTATGTTTAACTTTCTAAGAAGCTGCCCAGCAGTTTGGATAAGGATGTATTTACTGGGTGTGGTTCTTCTTTCTAGCTCCATGTGCCTCTCCCGTACTGAAGACGCTGTATTAGCCAATGCCCCATTTCTGTTTTTCAGACATTCACTGTCATTTGGCCACGGAGTGGTAAGATTCCAAGATTTAGATCTGAGTCTGAGAAGACAGAGCCATCAAATGGTGCCTTCTCTCCCACATACTCTTCAGGCTATGGACATAAGGAACTTGCTGTTGTGTATTTTACCAGCCAACTGTGGGATTTGAGGTACTAGCACCACCAGTAATAAAGCTGTCCTTGGCGCTCCATCGGTGTTCTTTCTCTGCATGTACTTCTCCCTCAGGAATGTTAGGGTGGAAGAGATGCTGATAGCAAGACATTATTCTGTAATGACTGTGTCCCCTCACCAAATACTCTCCAACTGCGTCCCTCTCCCACCTTAATGGCCAACTCCTATATGTATTCAGTACTTAAATATTACTTGCTAATATTGTATATTGTATATGGAGCCCTGGTTGCACAGTGGTTAAGAGCTACGGCTGCTAATCAAAAGGTCAGTAGTTCGAATCTACCGTTGGAAACCCTATGGAGCAGTTCTACTCTGTCCTATAGGAGTTGAAATCAACTCTATGGCAACAGGTTTGGGTTTTGTTCTTTGTTTTCGTCTTAATATTGTGTAGCATTCTGTAGCATTATAAATCAGGATTTAAGATACATAGAACTGAATTTGGGAATCAGAATTTAGAATATCTAGGATAGAAATGAGAAACTATCAATAAAATAACTGTATAAGTATCTTTTGCTTTGATTATAGTTAATATGTAATTATTGAGCATCTACTTGGTACTAAGAAATGTTTTAGGCTTGAGGTATACAGCCAGGCAACAAGACAGACAAGGTCTTGTTTTCATGGGCTTATATTCTAATGGGGAATCTCTGGTTGGTACAAAATGTTAGCATGCTTGACTGCTAACCAAAAGGTTGGAAGTTTGAGTCCACCCAGAGGCACCTCAGATGACAGGCCTGGAGATCTACTTCCTAAGATTAGCCATTGAAAACCTTATGGAGCACAGTTCTCTGGCACATACAGGGTCACCATGAGTCTGAGTTGACTCTATGGCAACTGGTATATGCTAATGGGGTGGGAGTGGGGGTGTGAACAGTTTATCAATGGATGGGCAAACACACACACACACACACACCCACACCCACGAGAGAATTATCAATGCTAAGCGAAGACTAAAAACAGAATGATGAGTAAGCAGAGGGTTAGGGGAAGTCTCTGAAGAATTCACTTGTACAAAGATGAGGGAAAGTACATTCTGAAGCATAGGGAGCAGCTAGTGCAAAGGTTCTAGGCCAAAATTAACCCTGAGGAACAGAACGAAAGCTGCTGCCACAGAGCCTGGTGGCGGAGGGAAGCGCGTTCAGGAGCTAGAGCAGATGAGGCTTCCTCAGTGAGGCCAAGGAGTTCAGATTTTATTCTAAGTGCCATTTATTCTCTTCAAACCCAAGGATTATTTTTCCTCCCTGTGGAGAAATTTATGACCTTAGAGGAAATTGTAAGATAAAGGAATTGAGGTTGACTATGAAAGTCTAATATTTTTATGTCCAATAAACAAAATAATAAAACTTATCAAGAGCATTTATCTTGCCTTCTAAAGACATCACTTTCCATGCCCCTTTCTCTGGCAACACTCCACAATTTTATTACTAACCATGTCCTCATATAAATATACATGTATATTATTGTGCTTTAGTGAAAGTTTACAATTCAAGTTAATTTCTCATTCAAAAAATTTATACACATATTATTTTGTGACATTGATTGCAATCCCCATAGTGTAACAGGATGCTCCACCTTTCCACCGCAGGTTCCTTGTGTCCATTTGTCCAGCTCCTGTCCCTTCCTGCCTTCTTGTCCTGCTTTTGGACAGGAGCTGCCCGTTTGGTCTCATATATCTCATAGAACTAAAAAGCATGTTCCTCACATGTGTTACTTTTGTTTTATAGGCCTGTCTAATCTTTGTCTGAAAAGTGGTTTTCAGGAATGGTTTCAGTTCTGGGTTAGCAGAGTGTCCAGGGGCCATAGTTTTTGGGGTTCTTCCAGTCTCTGTCAGACCAGTCACTCTGGTCTTTTTATGTGAATTTGCATTGTGTTTTACATTTTTCTCCTGCTCTGTCTGGCACTGTCTGTTGTGATCGCTGTCAGGGTGGTTGTTGGTGGTGGCCGGGCACCATCTAGCTCTTCTGGTCTCAGGCTGGTGGAGTCTCTGGTTCATGTGGTCCTTTAGGCCTTCGGGCTAATATTTTCCTTGTGTCTGGTCTTCTTCATTCTCCTTCGTTCCAAGTAGAATGGGACCAATGGATGTATCTTAGGTGGCTACTCTCAAGCTTTTGAGGCCCCAGACACCACTCACCAAAGTGGGATGTAGAACATTTTCTTTATAAACTTAGTTATGCCAATTGACCTATATGTCCCCCAAGACTATGGTGCCCAGGCCCCAGCCCCAGCTATTTGGTCTCTAAAAGTGTTCGAATGTGTCTAGGAAACTATGCTTTTGCTTTGGTCCAGTTGTACTGACTTCCCCTATATTGTGTGTTGTCCTTCCCTTCACCAAAGTTGACACTTTTCTACTATCTAGTTAGTGATTTCCCTTCCCCCTCCCTCCCCCCCGGTAACCATCAAAGAATGCTTTTTCCTGTGTGTAAACCTTCTCTTGAGTTCGTATAATGGTGGTCTCATAGAATATTTGTCCTTTTGTGACTGACTTATTTCACTCAGCATAATGCCCTCCAGATTCATCCATGTTGTGAGATGTTTCACTGATCCATCATCATTCTTTATAGTTGCATAGTATTCCATTGTGTGTATGTACCATAGTTTGCTTATCCTTTCATCTGTTGATAGGCACTTAGGTTGTTTCCATCTTTTTGCGATTGTGTATAATGCTGCAATGAACATGCGTGTGCATATGTCTATTTGTGTGACGGCTCTTATTTCTCTAGGGCATATTCCTAGGAGTGGGTTTGCTGGATCATATGGTATTTCTATTTCTAGCTTTTTAAGGAAGCACCATATCCCTTTCCAAGGTGGTTGTACCACTTTACATTCCCACAAGAAGTACATAAGACTTCTAATCTTCTCACAACCTCTCCAACATTTGTTATCTTGTGTTTTTGGAGTAGTGCCATTATTGTCGGGGTGAGATGGTATCTCAATGTAGTTTCGATTTGCATTTCTCTAATGGCTAATGATCAAGAGCATTTCCTCATGTGGCTGTTAGCCGCCTGAATGTCTTCTTTGGTGAAGTGTCTGTTCACGTACTTTGCCCATTTTTTAACTGGATTGTCTTTTCGTTGTTGAGGTGTTGCAGTATTTTATAGATTTTAGAGATTAGACCCTTACCGGATATGTTGTAGTCAAAATTTTTTTCCAGTCTGTAGTTCTCTTTTTACTCTTTTGATGAAGTCTTTTAATGAGCCTAAGTATTTGATTTTTAGGCGCTCCCACTTATCTGGTTTCTCTTCTGGTGTTTGTCCATTGTTAGTTATGGTTTATATACTATTCATGCCATAAATTAGGGCTCCTTGCATTGTCCCTGTTTTTCTTCCATGATCTTCATTGTTCTAGATTTTATATTTAGGTCTTTGATCCATTTTGAGTTAGTTTTTGTGTATGGTATGAGGTATGGGTCCTGCTTCATTTTTTTACAATTGGATATCCAGTTATGACAGCACCATTTGTTAAAGAGACTATCTTTTCCCCATTTAATGGACTTTGAGCCGTCGTCAAATATCAGCTGCACTTAAATGGGTGGATTTACGTCTGGGTTCTCAATTTTGTTTCATTGGTCTATGTGTCTGTTGTTGTACCAGTACCAGGCTGCTATGACTACCGTGGCTGTATAATGCGTTCTAAAAATCAGGTAGTGTGAGGCCTCCCACTTTGTTCTTCTTCTACAATAGTGCTTTACTTATCTGAGAACTCTTCCCTTTCTATATGAAGTTTGTGATTATTTTTTCTATCTTATTAAAGAATGCTGTTGGAATTTGGATTGGGATTGCGTTTTATCTGTAGATTGCTTTGGGTAGAATCGACATTTTCACAATGTTGAGTCTTCCTGTCCATGAGCATGGTATGTTCTTCTACTTATGTAGGTCTTTTCTGGTTTCTTGCAGTAGCGTTTTGTAGTTTTTTTTGTTTAGGTCCTGGTTAGATTTATTCCCTGGTTAGATTTATTCTCTAAGTACTTTATCTCCTTCGTGGCTATAGTAAATGGTATTGACTTGGTGATTTCCTTTTCAAAGTTCTCTTTGTTGGTGTAGCGGATCCTACAGATTTTTGTGTGTTAATCTTGTATCTTGCTACTTTGCTGAAATCGTCCATTAGTTCCAGTTGCTTTTCTGTGGATTCTTTGGGGTTTTCTATGTATAAGATCATAGCATCTGTGACACTTCCTCATATTCTTAAAGATCTTCCTTCAAGTTTTATTTTTTTGCAACAGCAATACAGTAGCTCATGAATTTTTGTCTGTGCTCCAGTATTATGCTAATGTATGCAAATGAATAATTCTGTTTTTGAGAAGTTGCATATCTTTGAGTAACACAATATTAACAGGTAATATTTAAGCACTAAATAACAATGTAAACAGCACAAGCATCATGTATTTTCATAAGATGGCAAGAGTGTGACAGATCACAATAACCACCTTATGCTAAAGGGCAGTGGAGCAGGAGGCCAGTCTCCTTGAGACAGTGGATGAGATGAGGTGGCTGTTATCAGACCAGACCAATTTTATTTTACAACTTGGAATTTCCAGCAATTTGCACATATTTAATACATGACTATGATGGCTATATGTGGTACACAGAAATAAAGACACAAGTACTGATATAGTGCAGTAGGGGATTTTGTGGTTGGGCAGGTCTTACTTGATTGAGATTCCTTAAATAAAGAAATGTTACAAGAGATGGATCTCTTTTCAAAGATATTTATAAATGAAAGTAATTGAATTTATAAAATGTAGGGTATTGCATACTAATCACAAGTAATTACAATAATTAATGTAGTAATTTACTATGAACTTACATGGGCAAGCATTATACTAAGAGTGTGTGTGTGTGTATATGTATGTATATATTGAGTGTATTTATATTGTCTCATTTAATCCTCTCAACATCTGATGCAGGAGTAGTCTATTTTACAAATGCAGAAATTGAGGCTTCCTAATATTAATTAACTTGTTCAACATCACACTTGCCAGTGGTTCCATGGCCTAAGTTTTAAGCCACGTCTGTGGAAGTTCATAACCTCAGCTCTTAATCACTACTCACTACTGCCTCAAAATGAGAACAAACAGGAAAATCGATCCTCTGGGCAGACAATCTCATAATGGCCGTAAAAGCTATTTGAAAATGAAATTATATCTTCTGAGTAGGCTGGAAATGCATTTCTCTATTTTTACTCATTAATTCATTCAACAAATATTTGTTGAGTACCATTCCTGGCACTATTGTATGTGCTGAAAGATATAGCACTGAACAAACAAAACCCCAGTCTTCCAGGAGCTTAAGTACACTAGAGATACATTAGTTTCCTAGTGTGATCGTCACAAATTACCACATACTGGGTGGCTTACAACAGAAATTTCTTTTCTCACAATTATGGAGGCCAGAAGTCTGAAATCAAGGTATCGGCAGGGCCGTGCCCCCTCTGACGGCTCAAGAGGAGAATCCCTCCTTGCCTCTTCCAGCTCTTGTTGGTTCCAGGCACTCCTCGACTGTGGCTGCATAAATCCAATCTCTGCTTCCATCTTCACGTAGCTCCCTCCTCTGTGTCTTCTCTCCTTCTCTGTAAACATGCCTGTCGAGGCATTTAGGTCCCACCCAGTCAATCCAGTATGATCTCATCTCAAGATCCTGAACTGTATTACATCTACAAAGATCCTTTTCCAAATAAGGTAACATTTACAGGTTCTGGATATTAGGAAGGAAGATTTGGTGGCACTTGGTTAAGTGCTCAGCTGCTAACCAAAAGATTGGCAGTTGGAACCCACCAGCTGCTCCTCAGCTAAAGATGTGGCAGTCTGCTTCCATAAAGATTTACAGCCTTGGAAACCCTATGGGGCATTTCTACTCTGTCCTATAGGGTCACTATGAGTCAGTTTGGTTTTGTTGTTGTTGTTTGGATATTAGGATGTAGCATATCTTTTTTTTTTTGCAAGGCCAGGGGAGCACGATTCAAGCCACTATAGGAGATAAATAACTTTTAAAAATAAAGAACAGATGTTTAGTAACAATGGCTGCTATATAGAAAAACAAAGCAGGGAAAAGGAACAGGGAGTACAGGGGTACACGTGATGTTTAAGATGAAACCTAAAGAAAGTGACAGAGACATCCATTTGGCCGCTGAGGACTAGCAGAGGCATTAGGTGCTTATCCAAATCTTTCTACTTTCCTGGTATACACTGAACTATGTTTCTCAGCTCCCTTGCCGTCAGCTTTGGCCGTGTGACTGGGTTCTAGACAATGAGCTGCTAGTGGAGGTGATGACTGAACTTTCAGCCTTCCAACAAAAAGCCTCCACATGAACTCCTCCATACTTGTTTCTCCTTCTGGGTGGCTATAATGGTGTACCCTCTAGAGCAATCTTGGGAAGCTTCATGTTAAACATAAAAGAACCTCCTTTAGACTGGGTTCCAGAATGACAACATGGTGGAGGGACTCCCCACTGAGCTGTTCACCTGCCCAATACTTTATGTGAGAAAGAAAATGTGCACTGTGTTTGAGCCATTATAGACTTTTGGACCTATTTGTTATAGCATCTGCCATACATTAACAAATGCGTGAGGGGAAGAGCATTAGAGGCAGTGGATACTAACACCCGACACAAGGGCATGCACAGTGTATTTGAGGAGAAGCAAGGTAGCCAATTCAGCTGGAATAGAGTGGGCAGAGGAAAGTGCTAGAAGATGAAATCAGAGAGGCCCAGGGGCCAGGTCATGTAACATAATAGACCATTATAGGCCATCAGAAGTTGGGAAACCATTGCAGGATTTACCTAAGGAATTACGTGCTCTGAAAGGTTTACTCTGGCTGCTGTAAGGAAAACAGAGTATAGAGATGTAAGTGCTGAAGCAGGAAGACCAGTTAGGAAGCTACAGCAGTAACTGAAGCAAGAGTTGATGGTGGCTCGGACTAGGATGGCAGCAGTCAATGTGGGAAAAGTGGGTAGGTGATAGGTAAGTTCTGAAGGTGGAGCCAGCCAGGATTTCCTGACACACTGGGCATGGGTATGAGGGGAGAAAACACATGAGGATAAATTCAAGGTTGGGTCTGATCAGGTGGACAAACTGTTTCCATTTACTCTATTCATTAAGGCAGCCCTGAGGTCAATACCGGAAGCCCTGGTGGCATAGTGGTTAAGAGTTCAGCTGTTAACCAAAAGGTCAGCAGTTCGAATCCACCAGGCACTCCTTGAAAACTGTATGGGGCAGTTCTATTCTGTCCTAGAGGGTCTCTATGAGTCAGAATCGACTTGAGGCCAGCAGGTTGGGTTTGGTTTTTGGTCTGATGTCAATATCCCAAGTACATGGACAGTAACAGACAATAACAATGATCCAGGCTTCACAGAGCCAAAGAATCCTCTAGGTGAAGAATCTTTGAAGAGAAATAGTGGGGCCAAAGAAGGTGTGTATCCTCTATTCTTTGGGATGCTCTTGCATGCTTCCATCCTTCCACATAAATGATTGTTTTCCTGCTGAATGTTGCCATCTACTCATGTTTGGCACTTGGGTGGTTTCACTCTGTTGCCTTTAAGCTGCATTAGTGGCTTCCGTCTGTCTAAGGAACATGTTCACAAAAAGCAGAGACCATTTCTATCTGGGTATCTATGCACTATTTACTCTGTTACATTACACAATTAATTAGGAACTTAAATATTTCTTGACCAGTGCACATCATCACGATCTTGATGTAGAAAAAAAGATGCCTTCAAAGATAAAGGCCTGCGATAGATAGTCCACCCAGCCCAGAGAGTCGTCCCCAAGAAACAGATGGGATTAGTAGTCTATTAGGACATCTTTAGTGTGAAGAGTAGGTTCCAGAAGTGATCATAAAATATAATTCCCCCTCTACTTCCAGAAAGTACAAATTCCTTGGAGATAAAAACTGAACCCAATGTTTGTTTGAATCCTTTTCTCTTGCTTCCTAGCCAGTAAATAGACATAGTTCCGAAATAAGTGAAGTTGGCCCTCTTCTTATTGCTAAAGAAAATTATAGATTGCCACAGAAGAAATCCATTCAAAAGAAATACTGACAGGTGAATTCATTCAGACAGGTGAATTCATTTGCAACAAGTACAGGCGAAGTATACAAGAAAAGAGTTTTTAAAAATAGAATATCTTATGGTTTCTGGATACTTGCCCAAGCAGGATACGGGCCCTTAGACTGTCATCCTCTGGGTCATTGGCTCGGGAAAAGGGGAAGGATCAGGATAAGCACCAAATTCATTTCTTTTCAACAAATGTTTATGGTGCACCTAATTATAAAATGCATTCTACCACATATTCAAAGATGAAGACTTAGCCCCTCTCCTCAATGGAGAGAGTGGACATCAAAATTAGACCTAACTTTCTATTTTTCAAAACCCAAAACCCATTGCTGTTGAGTCGATTACAACTCATAGCTATGCCGTAGGAAGAGTACAGCTGCCCCATAGGGTTTCCAAGGAACGGCTACTGGATTAGAACTGCTGAACTTTTGATTAGCAACTGAGCTTTTAACCACTGTACCACCAGGCTCACTCCTATTTTCCACCTTATTATTTAGAGTAAGTTTATTACATTAAAAACAAATCCAAAATGGATATTGCCTTCAAACAATAGAGAGTTTATTCCATCTGACTTTATAGTCAATTGTTGCTGTTCCTTTTCAGATGGCCTTCTACGTGTCATTCACGGACCAAGGCTCCTTCCTTCTTGTGGCTCTTCCCTTCTCTCAGTCCTCTCTGTTCAGTAACCTGAGGGGAAAGAGCACGTGGAAAATTCTGGGGGAGGTTTTGTAAGACAGTCTTAGAGAAGGCACACATTTCTTTCCTCGTTTCATTCCCAGAACTCAGTCACATAGTCACAGCTAACAGCATTGGAGTGTGGGAAATATAGGCTAGCCTTGCATCTAGGCAGAAAGGGAAACAGATATGGAGGACACGTTGCAGATTGAAATCTGATTTGTTATTTCAAAACATGGAAATGACCTCTTGGTGGCAGAATCTTGGCGATAAGCCTTTACATATTACTGTTTGGCTTTGTTGACTTAATACTTAGAAGGAAACATCACCCAGACAAAGATAATAGAAAAAGAAACAGAAAAACGTCTTGAGGCATTCATAAGAATTTTTTAAGATGGAATGTTTGAATTATTTTGCCAATTTCTTATCATTTATTAGGTTAAGGAAAAGCTAAGTATCCCTTATTTCTCATTTTAAAAATACTAATTTTCTGGGCCATCAGTTCTTGAGGATATTGTGTAAGCCCATCATCTCCAGTCTTCTCTGGCTCTCTCCTCTTCACAGGGAATCAGTCACCCTGGAGAGCAACACACCCGGAAAAAAAAAACAGAAACAAAAAACCCATTGCCATCGAGTCAATTCCAGCTCATACTGACCCTAGATGATGGAGTAAAACTGCCCTATAGGGTTTCCAAGGAGCAGCTGGTGGATTCCAACTGCCAACCTTTTGGTTAGCAGCCAAGCTCTTAACCACTGCGCCACCAGGGCGCCAGAAGAGCAACACAGGTGATCTAAATGTGGTGCAATCAAATGGCAGGTTCCTAATTAAGTGGCTCCAAAATCATGGGCTGCAGAAAGCAACGTTTGTCTGTGGCTGGAATGCGTCGTGTGCCTCTTACAAGTGTACCGTTTTGTGTTGTTGTTTTATTATTTAGGTAGAGAATCTTAAGGTTATTCAAAGGCAAATTCATTTCGAAGCTTTTGATTTTGAATTTTTAGTGGATAATAAAAGTTCTTAACTTCTTTTATACTAAAAAGGAGCTCCTTGTACTCAAGAAGTTTGGAAATCAAAGCTTCAGTCCAAGTTCTGGGGAAAAAGTCAAAGTAAGGAGCCCATTGCACCCATGTAAGGTGGAATTCCACACGTGGGCACACAGACACACACCATCTGGCACAGCCCCTCCCCCGATCCAGTAAATCAACCCTTCTTGACTGTGTCCATAAGACATTTAAAAAAACAAGTTTCTGTCGAGTTGATTGACTCATGGTGATCCCATGTGTGTCAGAGTAGAACGGGGCTCCATAGGGATTTCAATGGCTGATTTCTTTTTTTTTTTTAAGTAGACTGTCAGACCTTTCTTTCCAGGTGCCTCTGGGTGGACTTGAACCTCCAACCTTTCCGATAACGGCCAAGCATGTTAACTGTTTGCACGCCTGGGACGCCGCGGCACATTCAGGTACACCCATTCCGTTGTCCCCATCCCCCAACAATATACTCAGAGGAAATTCAGCACCAGGTATCCCTCCTAAATTCAACAGCTGCAGCTCAGGACAGTTCTAGCAAGGGACTCAAGGGAGGGGAGGGAAACCAGTATATTTGGATGCAGAGAAATTGCATTGCTACAATTTTTCTTGGCTCTTCCTTCCTTTACGAACAAAGGAGGCAGCCCAGCCCTTAGTGTTGCCACAGAACTGCGTGCCAACCCTCTCGTATTTTTCAAATAGTGAACTGTAATTTAGTGATGGTCTATAAACTCGCTATTCAAAACAGGATTCCTTAGACCACACAGCACCGTGTCACCTGAGAGCTTGTTAGAAATGAAGACTCTCAGGCCCCACTCCAGAACTGCTGAATTAGAATCTGTTTTAACAAGATGGCCAGGTGATTTGCGTGCACATTGAAACCTGAGAAGCACTGTTATATAGGGTTCTGTGTCTTCATTGCCACCATCTCATCTCGTATGGATTTCCTAGCTCGATCATCATGTGAAAATTCAGTTAGGTTTTGTGGCTCTCTCTTTATTGGCATCACCAGGAGGAACAAGTCACTCATTGGGCAAACCAACTTAATTAAATGAGTCTGCTAATTGGGACACAAATGCTTCGTCTGAGATTAACCTAGCTGATTTCCTGGGTGGAGAAAACTTACATGATTGGATTGTGATGATGGCATGGAGGGGAAGAGCTAGTAATCCTGATTTTCTTCAAAATCTACTTACACTAAATATTTTTAAATCTCTTTCTATTGAGTAATTATAGCCAGCAAAATGAAGTGTTATCTTGTTGCTAAAAATTCACAGTTATTAAAGTTATAAAAACAAAATTATAAACGATTACAGCATGCATATTTATTTATTTGATTGGAATATCCTACAGCATGCAGAGTAAATGCTATTTCCAAGGGGAATTTATAATACAGACTCTACCGTGTAGATACGCATTTATACAAACCTACTTATTAATGTCAGAGATTATACAAATAGATTTTAAATGGTTTTTTAAAAAATTTCATTATTTCACTTTATGGATTTCATTATTCAAAAACTATTGACATACTTCAATTGGCAAAGGGTACAACTGAAATTATTATCTTTTAGAACTCTTCCTCTGGAAGCATAAGCCTAAGGCAGTACTACAATTAGTATGAGTGGACTCTGTAAAAAATACGAGAGCAATTATTCTGCTGACTGATGAAATCCCAAATGACTTTAAGTATTCCCACAGTATATCAAGGACATTTTTTTTCTGTGGAAAGTGCCAAGAACTTACCCAAGAATGTCTTATGAAAAAGAGAATTTTCCCACAGTGAAACAGAGGAAATGTATGTTGAAAGACAAGTACTAATATGCAATAAAAAGCATGTGACCTACTTAATTCTGTGCCCTGGGGACATGTGATGTGTTTGCAAAGCAACCAAGGCCTTAAAGGTCAGAACTGAGGCTCACAAATCAGATGTAAGAAGAGCACTAAGGAATCCTGGTTGTGTGGCATCTTAATGAGGTGAAACATCCTGCCACATCGTTACAGTGTGTGGGTGTTGACTGCGATCACAAACCCCCAAGGGAAGAGGCAGAAATGCTTCTTAAAATCGTGAGAAACGTACTGCACTTACAAGTGAAATCTGCTGCAGTTGAAAGATGTTCACAAAGAATTGGATTGGGCTTTGTTTCCTCCTTAGATTACAAAATGTAGTAAGTAAAATAAAAGCAAAATGTTCTCATCTGATGATCTTCCTAGCAGGTTGTAGAATAGGAATATAATTCCTTGCCAGATTATATGCCCAAAAAAGCTGCCCCCCAAATAAAAATAAATTAAGTCTGTCTCATGTAAATAACTCATGGGGAGTCCCTGAGACCCTGTGCACTAGAGGAAATACCACACCGAGGGTTCTCACTGGTACTGACCCCCTCTGTGCAGAGTAATTTGGGCAAAACAGTTGCCTTCTCACAAGTTCAATGTCCAGGTCCCAAAATGAACGTGTGCTTTTAATGAATTACAAATGCACGTACAAAAGATGCACTTTATGGAGGCAATCCTGGGAATTAGAAATGGAATAACTATAATGGCTGGCAAAGGAAGCCCAAAGCTCATGAAATTATAATACCCTGTACTTAGTATTTTTCTCTCTGAGGAGCTTAGAGCACTTAACAGGCATGAAAATGTTTCCCTTTTTAGTAAAAAAGTCCTTTAAAAGTCTATTCCTGAATGTTGAGCAAGATAAATTACACTCATTTCAGCACGCTATGTGTGATTCTCAATATACTATTCATTGGGCATCAAACGGGTTATCTGAGAGCATTTTTAAAATTTTTTTATGAGATGATGTGAGAACATTATCCTGTTTTTCTTTCAGGCTATCTTAATTCATCTCTGGATTCCTGTATTTAATTAAAATATCCTTTTTTTAAGTGTTACATTTATTCAACAAGCCAGATAAGGAAACATACACTACAGCTGAATTTTAATGCATGAGCAGAAATTGTAAAGCTTTGCATGCATATGGATTTTCTGCCCTTATGTATTTAAGAAGCTATATTTTCTTGAGAAAGATTACATTTGGGAGGGGGGTCAATCTGTTGCTTAAACCATGTACTATGTATGCATTGGCGGGGGCGGAATTTAAATCAAGTTTATTAAGTTATAATTTATGTACAAGAAAATTTACCCTTTAAAGGGTACAATTCAAGGAGTTTTTACAAATACATATATATATATATATATATGCACATATATAGTTATATAACCATCATCACAAGTAAGCTGTGTCATCTTTTTATCATCCCAAAAGGTCCCCGGCCCCTTTGTAATTACCTCTCCTAACCTTTGTGGTTGTTAGTTGCTGTGAAGTTGATTCAGACTCATGGCGACCCCGTGTGTGTCAGAATAGAACTGCTCCATAGGGTTTTTAAGGCGTGACTTTTCAGAGGCAGATCACCAGGCCTGTCTTCCGAGGCACCTCTGGGTAGGTTGGAACAATGAACCTTTCGGCTAGTAGTCCAGTGCTTAGCCATCAGTGCTAGGGACTCCTCCCCTATCCCTAGCCCCTGGCCTCCATTGATCTGCTTTCCATCACTATAGTTTTCCCTTTCCTAGAATGTCCTATGGAATCATACAATACGTGGTAATTTGTATCCATCTTCTTTCACTTAGCATGTTTTTGAGAGACATCCATATTGTTACATACATCTGTAGTTCATTCCTTTTTATTCCTGAGTGTTATTCCACTGGATGAATGTACCACCATTTGTTAATCCATTCACCAGCTGATAAGTTGTTTCCAGTTTGGGTGATGATGAATAAAACTGCTATGAACATTTACATCCAGATCTTTGTGTGAGCATATATATTTATTTATTTTGGATAAATACGTAGATGCAGCGTTGCTGGGTCGTGTGTATGTTCACCTGTATAAGAAACTCCAAACTGTATTCTAAAGTGGTTACACAATCTTGCATTCCCACCAGCAATGCAGGAGGATAGCAGTTGCTCCACATCCTTGCTTACACTTGGTATTATCGATCTTCTTCATTTTCGCCCTTCTAGTGTGGGTGAAGTGGTATGCCATTGTGGTCTTAACTTGTATTTCCTAGTGACTAATAATGTTGATCATCTTTTCATGTGCTTATTTGCTGTTCATGTATCTCCTTTGGTGAAGTATCTTTTCAAAATTTATCCTGTTTTTAAAAATTATATTGTTTGTCTTATTGATTTGGATGAGTTCTTAAACTGGATACAAGGCATTTATGAAATGGGTTTATGTAAATATTTTCTCCCAGTCTGTAGCTTCTTTTTTTATTTTCTTAATAGTTTCTTTTGAAGAACAGAAGTTTCTAGTTTGGTAAAATTCAATTTATCAATATTTTCTCTTATGATTCGTACTTTCAGTGCTCATTTCTTTTTTTACATGCTTTCAATATTTAAAGACTCTTTGCTGAATATTACCTAAAATATAACATCCCTACTGCAGTCTCCCGCTCTACTCCCATCCTAATTCATCTCATATTAGGAAAATTCTGTCAATGCATTTGTTTCCTACTGCTGCTGTAACAAATTATCATGAACTTGTTGACTTAAAATAACACAGATTTATTATCCTATAATTATTATCCTATAGTTCTGGAGGTCAAGGAGTCCTGGTCGTACACTGGTTAAGCATTTGGCTGCTAACCGAAATGTCGGTGGTATGAACCTACCAGCAGCTCTGTGGGAGAAAGATGTGGCAGTCAGCTTCTGTTAAGATTACAGCCTTATAAACCCTCTGGAGCATTCTACCCTGTGCTGTAAGGTCGTTAGGTGTAGGAATGGACTCAGTGGCAATGGGTTTGATTTTGGTTTGGTTTGATTTAGTTCTGGAGGTCAGAAGTCCAAAATGGGTCTCACTGGGCTAAAATTAAGATATTGGCAGGGCTACTTCTTTCTGGCGGCTCTAAGGGAGAATCCATTTCCTTGTATTTCCCAGCTTCTAGAGGCTGCCCACATCCCTTGGCTCATGGTCCCATTCCTCCACCTTCAAAGCCAGCAGATGTAGGTCAAGTTCTTCTCACATCAGATCACTTGGAACTTCTCTTCTGCCTCTCTCTTCCACTTTTAAGAACTTTTTTGATTACATTGAGCCCACCAGAAAATCCCAAAGAATCTTCCTATTTAAAGGTCAGCTGATTAACAACTTTAATTCCATCTGCATTCTAATTTCCCCTTGTCATGAAACATAATATATTCACAGGTCCCAGGGGTTTGGCTATAGACATCTTCGGGGGACCATTAGCCTGTGTACCATATGCAACATGGTAAGAAATCAGACTAAAAGCCCAAGTGCTATCATAACCCCTAGTCTGTCTTTTTATAGCACTTAAGAGATGCACTGCAGTACATTCGTCCATTTGTTTGTCTGCTCCCACCCCTAAACTGTGAGCTTCTGGGGGAAAGGGCCTAGATTTTTATCTCTATAGCCCCCACACAGAGCCCAGGGAGGCCTGCCACATAAAAAGCACTCAATAAATACTTGGTTGCTGGATAGAAGGATGAATAGATGGATAAATGAAAGATGAACCAATAAAATTTCTTCATCTCAACCTGCTTGTCTTGCTCCCATCTATTTTTTCTCACAATACTTTTATACTGAATGGGTTAAGTCCTAGATCTATTGTTACTGTCTCTACATTAGTTTTCTATTGCTCTCGTTACATATTATACAAAGTCAGCAGCTTAAAAGAACGCTTATTTGTTATCTACAGCTCTGTCAATCAGAATTCTGGTATGGCTCAACAGAGTTCTCTGCTTGGGGTCTCACAAAACCAAGGCGTTGGCTGGGTTGGGCTCTTATCTGCAGGGTCTAGGAGCAAGAAGAATTCATTTCCTTGTGGTTGTAAGACTGAGGTCCCCATTTACTTGCTTGCCAGGGTCGGCTCTCTGCTCCTAGAGGCTCATGACTCCACACTCACATGTCTCCTGCCATCTTCAAAGCAGCAAGAGCCTGTCAAGTCTTCCGCATCCTTCAGAGCACTCTGACTTCTTCTTCTACCTTTTAAAGGGCTCATGTGATTAGATCAGGCCCATCTGGATAATCTCCATGTCTTAAGGTCAACTGACTTGGGATTCTAAATACAACTGCAAAATCCCTTCACAGCACTACCTAGATCAGTTTTTGACTGAATAACCAAGGGACTGGAATCTTGGGGTGGGATACATCTCCAGAATTCTGCCTACCACAGCTTCTAACTTAACTGTATCTTATCTCCTGTTCGTAGAAAGTGAGGGCAGGAATTATCCCTACTCATTTATCACTATGAGAATTAAATGCCATAATCCATAGAATATGCCTAGCACAGATCTTAGACTATAGTTGGAGTTTAAAATATATTAGTGTTCTTTCTTCTGACACAAAAGTCCATGTTATTTTCCCGTTATCCCAGGATGCCACTTACTGCAAACTGTGTGCAAGAATGACCTTGCCTCTTTTTAACAATCAAAGTTGAGCTTACTCCCTGAAAATCCTATATTTTACATAAAAAAATAATTTTTTTTTAATTCTTAAATTTACATAAGATGCCTTGAGGTAACATTTATGACACATTTTCAAACTTGGAATTAAGTGTCCTAGGCATAATCTAAAAAATCAAGTAATAGTCTTATATGCTTCACCATCTGTAACAGATTTCCTAGGAAGCTTTATTGCTCCAAGTAATTTTAATATTTCCTATTTTCATCATAGGGAAACTAGTGTTGTGGTATATATTTTCTTTCTACCAGGAACTAATTTAATCTCCGTAATACTTCCCTAATTTACCAAGGAATGTTCCTGTGTCTTTGATGTGGAAAGACAAATGACAAACAGCTGTTCTCACCAGGGAGAACCACCCCCCAACCAACCATCCAACCTCTTCCATGGGCTGAGTGAGTTAATCGAGAAAACGGTTGACCTTCTCATGGCCAGGTTGGGGGTTTTAATAGGTAAAACAGTTATGAAAGAATGAATTGGATATTTCTGTCTCCAGAAATTACCTTATTTTCTCATCAGGCCTTTGGTTTACTAATTATACTGTCTGCCTTTCACGTAGAATGAAAAGACAGTAGCTGAGGTTTTCAGTAATTCCCAGTGTCTTTCTCATGTTCCATGTTATGCAACAAGACTCCGAGTCGTGAAAAACTTATCTATTTATATATCAACAGGGACAAATTTATTTGTTAATGCTATGTTCATGTAAAAGATATTCAAGTTAATCCAAAACAAACAAAAATGCAAACAATTCACCTTGAATCTTTTTTTTTTTGAGAAAGGGATTTGGTATGTTTACGTTTATTCAGCGTTTCAAAGAATTTTCCATTATTTCATTTGGTCCTTACCACAACCCCAGTGAAAAGTTAGAAGGCTATGTTTAGCCCCTTTTTACCAGTGAGGAAATAGGCTTAGAGAGGATAATTGGTTATTTTCATGTGCGTGGATAAGAACCAGTCCCAGGTCGTCTGATTTCCATCCTATGTTCCTTCCCTTATGCAATGCTACAATTATATTTGAGGACGTCTCTAAACTGATAGACCTACCTGTAAGTGTGATTTATTTAGCCACATGTTAAGCTACATTGATTGTTTTAATTCAGTCTATTTTAAAAAACAAAGCAAAAAATAAAAAGGCAGGACTTGTACAACAGAAAATCTAAGGTGTTGTATATAAAGGTGAAATTTAAAAATTCTATTTGTGATATATGTTATAATTTACAATGCACTCATTGTTACTGTCTTCTAATGGTAAATTGTAATTGCTATTCTTTAAATCTCCTACTATGTTTTAACACCAATTTTTGCAATTTGATTTTTCTCCCAAAGTCCACAAGGTGAAAGGTGTATCTTAACTACATTAAGCAGCATCATGCTACTTGTAGAGGTTAATAAAAACCAGAGTGACCAGGTAATTTATCATCCAAACAAGGACATTTCTGAGAGGGAAAGAAATGCTATTAATAATTATGCTGGAACAGCAGGCATAACCCAGGACTCGCCCAAAGAAACCAAGATATATGACCACTTCGATAATAACCCATGTAGCCCTCAAAGGTTTTTAGATTCTTCAGCGATCACCTTTCCCTGCATCCTCTACTCCTCAAGCTTTCTAAATTTAAGATTGTGCCTTGGACTTGTCATCACCCAGAACCGCATCCTCTCTAAAACGTTGAGCTCCAAAATTTTTTCTTCCCCCCTTCCCTGCCTACGGCCTCACTATCATGGATTCTACCCTTTGCCATCCAGTTCCTAGACCTCTTCCATTCTCACGACCCATTAGCCAGACAGAAGCACATTTGTCTACTATATAGGCTACTCCCAATAGTTACCCATTTCAATAAAGCTTTCACTCAGTACCTTGCTCTCCTCTACACCTTGTCCTTCCAGTGGACCTGCGTTTTCACCCTAAGTATTTCACATTATCTCTTCCCTTTCTATCATGAAGCTGTTGGGCATTATTGAAGGAAGACACAAAACCCAACTTATTTGTTTCAGTTTTTGTTTTTCAGATTCATCGTTTCTGTTAGCAACTGATCTTTTCCTGTTTAGTAATCTTCATTCATCATTACTTAATGTGCTTTCTTCTGTGTTCCTCCAGAAAAAGTCAGATATCATCTCTGCCTTCAAGGAGAATACAAATAGTAGTTCAGATAGGCTTGGGTACAAAAAGTGCAATGAAGAATTATAGATATAAACGTAGCAGTGCGTTTGGGGTGTAGTGGGGACATAACTAAAGAAGAGGATGATTTGTGAAGGATGGAAGCAGTTAGGAAAGGCTTCATAGAGAGTTCTGTTTGAACTAAGTCTTAAAGATGAATAGGCATTTTCAAGTGGCAAGGGAGTGAGATGAAAGAATATTCCAGCAGAAGTAGCATCATGATCAAAAGCATAGAGTATGAAACAGCCTAATGTATTTGGAGGACTGCAAGCATTTACGAATGGCTGGATTGTGGACTTCAGACGAGGCTAGAGAAATTTCATGCCATGATAAGAAATTTGAATATTATATAGAAGACAATGGAAAGCCATTGACTAAGCAGCAGATTGATGTGGTTATTTTACATTCTAGCAATATTACTTTGGAGATAAGGTGGAGGATAGATAGAAAGCATACAAGACATGAGCCTAGGGTAGCAATTAAGAGATGATTGCAGATGTTTAGGCGCATCTGCATTAGGCCCCTAATAGCAGAGTGGGAGAGGAGAGAAAGGATAGATGAAATTCTAAGGCCGGAGGATGGAGAGACTTGGGTATTGGATTAGCTGCCGGTGAGGACTAAGTGAAGAAACTGAATGACCCCTATCTGGTATCAGTTACTAGATAGGAGAGCAATTCAGCAAAAGTAGAAATGTAAGAGAAGAAACAAGTTATGGGGAAAAAAATAATGGATGCAGTTATAGACATGTTAGGTACCTTCCCCGTCAGAACTGAAGGACTAATTCTACCAGCTGCTGGGAGTCCTCTGGCTGACGCCCTCTCCAGAATTGCCTTCTGCTTAAGAGAGCTTTCTCACCCAAGTCAAACCCCTTCCTGTCTGCCTCCAGTGCTCGTCAGTGCAGGGGTATAAAGATCCAGCCCCTCTGTTCTAACTAAGGACAGTACTGAAGACCATCCCAGCTTTAGAGTTCCTCGTGAAGTTAGTGAAGGCCTTATCATAGCTGCATTGCTGCCCAACTTCTCCCTTCTCCAGAAACACTTCCTTCTCTTCCCTTCCCTTCTACAGATGTTATTCCCAAGAGCACTTCCTGATAAATGTCTTACGTGCGAATTCTTAGTCTGCTTTTCAGGTAACGTAACCTACCACAGTGCTTTAGCTTGATTGACATGAAAATGTTCAATAGGGCTTGAGCTCAGAATAAATGACTGGGTTTGGGTAAACATGTTAACTGAGACCATTGGACTGAATGAGATTACTCAGAGAGGATATACAGAGAGTAACTAGGAAGCTCAGAGAATCTTGGGGCATATCAGTGTTTAAATAGCTTATCATAAGAAAAGCTAGCAAAGAAGCTTGAGAAAGAATGTTCAGAGAGGTAATATAATCAAGAGACGGTGTTATTTGGGAAACCAAGGGAGGAAAGAAGTGGTCAACAGTGTCAGATGTAAGAGAGACAGATCAAATGAAATCAGGACTTGAAAAAAATCCAATGCTAGTAACAATAGGGGACCCTTTGACACTTGGATGGAGCCATCTCTGTACAGTGATAAGGGTAAGCCAGTCAGTGTAGGCTGCAGGGAGTTCATGAGTAAACAGAGCTTGGTTATGGGGAGGAAAGCATTAGGGCAGTAAGAAGAAATGAATGCAATGTTGGGATTTGTGTGTCTTTATGTATGTGGTTGGTTTTTATTATAGGAGACAATTGGCCTTCACCTTAATCAGAAAACTGTCCATAATCCCTGTTATAGATTGAATTGTGTCCCCCCAAAATGTGTGTAAACTTGGCTAGGCCATGATTCTAGGATTGTGTGGTTGTCCGTCATTTTGTGATCTGAGGTGATTATCCTATGTGTTGTAAATCCTAACCTCTATGATGTTAATGAGGCAGGATTAGAGGCAGGACTCAATCTACAGGATTAGGTTGTATCTTGAGTCAATCTCTTTTGTGATATAAAAGAGAGAAGCGAGCAGAGAGGAGAGGGACTTCATGCCACCAAGAAAGAAGAGCAGAGCACATCCTTTGGAACCAGGGTCCCTGCCCTGAGAAGCTCCTAGACCAGGGGAAGATTGATAACAAGGCTGTTCTCCCGGAGCCAACAGAGACAGAAAGCTTTCCCCTAGAGCTGGCACACTGAATTCGGACTTCTAGCCTCCTAGACTGTGAGAGAATAAATTTCTGCTTGTTAAAGCCATCCACTTGTGGTATTTCTGTTATAGCAGTACTAGAAGACTAAGACAATCCCTCTGTTGAAAGTAGTCACTCCTTCCTCTGACTTCTCAGGTTTCACCTGTCCCTTTCTCATGGCCCTGGTCATTATCTTGCTTGAATGATACTATGGACTTGACAGTTACATGCTTTATTAGTATTTACTTTTGGGAAAAATTCATGAAGAAACCATTGTTAAATAGTTAAAACTATCTTTGAATCCCCTACCCAGTGGAGTCCACATGGTGGGTGCCCAGTTAATACTTGTGAGAAAAGATAATGAGTGACTCAAACAAGAATAGAAGTTGGGCACGTTGAGTCACTGCCACTTAAGGCCAACAATGAGATGTCTCCTCTCTCACTGAGACCTTAGTTTGAGGAAAAGTTGGAGGAACAAAAAAGCAAATTGTTGTCCTTTGTAGACAAGTATTATTGAAAGGTAGGCAGGCTTGAGAAGTTGGCTTCTAAACGAAACTCTTTTTTTCAGATACAACACATCTAATTAAAGATGCCAATTAATCCCTTTAGTGTACCAAGGGATGCAAAGAGATGGCAAGATATACTGAATTATTTCATAGCTTGATATCCAGTAGTATTCAGGGCTTTGAAAATGTTTGTTTGTATTAGTAAATTTATTTCCTAATAAAGCAATAGCTGGAAAACATCTGAGAACTAATCCAAATGGGTTCAACTTATTTGTAACATTTTTCCTAAGCCATACCAATTCTCTAGTATAGTTTTTTTGGCTGAAAAAAAATTGTAGAGTGAAACTCAGAAAATAATGACAACTTTAGCATTCAGCACAGTATCTTACTCTTTCCTTTTAGAAGCAAGTTCCAAATGACTGTGCAGGAGGAAGCAGATGAAAGAGAAAACCTATATATTGTATTCAGTTTCTAAAGTCTTTGTATGAAACTAGAGCAGGGTTGGATCAGCAGTACCTCTGTAGCTTCACTAAAGAGTCTGTTCAGTTGCTTCATTTCCCAAAAAAACACACTCTTCAGGGAAATAAAAATTTCTGTAGGTAGATTTTTTTATTTATTTCCCTGATAATGAGAATAAACTCACGACGATCTTGCAAAATTTGAAGTATTTCACACTGAGTTATTTTATTGGTGTTCAAGTTCCCTTCTAGGCTTGGTGCTTTTGAGAGAAACCACAATTTATGAACCTAATTAAGTGTAAATATCTCCCAGCCAAGGTGGACAGAAGGAAAAATCTTTTTTTTTTTTTTTTTTTAAATATTGTGATTTTCTTATTTCTATCTTTCCCTGGAGGGGGTAGTTGGCTTCAGAATCAAAACAAGCATTTCCAATTGGTGAAACAAGAGTGATATTTGCAGTAAACAGTTGTGACAAGCCAAAAATGATAAATTAGGCAGGATGTGAAAACAATCAGGTAGATAAAACAGAATAGTTGGAGATATAAAATTGGATATGCAGTTTTTAGATAAAAAGAATTATTTTTTCCAGATATTTTCATAAAATTTAAAAAGTTCTTTGAATCTATAGTCATTTTAAAAAACAACCTAAACCAAGATTCATAATCTTAATTTTGTTTGTGATATTTAGGGAACACTAATAAAATCAGAAATGATTAATAGTTGTATTTTTGGTCTTGGAAAAACATTCTGAAGTTTACTTTATTTGAATTAAAATATTTATGAAGAATATAAAGCTTGAAATATATAAAACTGGCTGTAAGATATAGCTGCATATCACAAAGCGTGAAATATGTGAAAGCATTTTGTAAATTTTAGAAGGAAAATACATTTCAGAGATTTTACTTTACTTATGAGAAGACTTTATCATCATAAACGAGAGGAGCTATAGTTATTATGAAGACATGTTATCAGTCTAATTCTCAAGTCATCCGTTTATGTAGGTTGGGTTCAAATTTAGAAAGGAACCCATCACCATTTGTCTTCCCACTCCCTGAATGCTGAACACCCTATACATGAACCACATGGCCATCAGTGATCAGTGATCCTCATTAGCCACAGAACTCTCTAAAGTTCAAGACATAGCTGATTTGAGAACATGTGTGTGTCCTCATTGTAGGTCTTCATCATATGAAAAACAAAGGAAAACACACAACCTATTAACAAGGTCAGGGAACATGCCTTAAAATGGTACCTCTATGGTACTAGGAGTGGGCATGTTACCGGAGGTTGGCAGAGGAATATGGGCATGGAAGGGGACAAGGGATTCTTCCAAGAGAGGCAATCTGGTGGTGGATGTCTTCTGGGCCCAAGAACGTCTAGGTTAACATATGGAATGAAAATCAAGAAAGGGCTCTTGCTCCAAATGAGTTGGATGCACAACAGCTGGTCCCTGGAACCCCTCAGTGGGGTGTATCTCACTTCTACATGAAGAATTTGGTTACCTCTGACTCCCAGCACACTGTAGACATGTTCCCGCCACTACTGAAAAATGTAACCTTAGTTAAAGCCTTTTAAAACAGTAAAAGAAACAATAAATGAGAAGCAGAGATGTAGTTGATCATGAGAGACACAAGAGTTCTGGATAGGTGTTCTCAGAGGGCCAAAGCCACTTTCCCAGCCTGAAGAGCAATCAGCAACATCTTCGATCTTCATGAGACTATTCCTTTTTCTTCTTAACTTTATCTTGTCTTTATTTTTCTATCAGCTGAGATAACCCAAAACCTGAAGAAGCCTAACCAGCACAAGCATTTTTAAATTAACAAGCTATAAAAATTTTCCTTTCCTTATTGTCATTTATGCACCAACAACTAAGGCCTTGTTCTGACTGATGATATTGAGCTGACTGCAAACAGACCATCAGTTGCTTTTATGCAAGTTCAAGTTGAAGCTGAAGAAAATTAGAACAAGTCCATGAGAGCCAAAGTATGACCTTGAGTATATCCCACCTGAATTTAGAGACTATCTCAAGAATAGATTAGATGTGTTGAACACTAATGACAGAAGACCAGACAAGTTGTGCAAGGACATCTTACATGAAGAAAGCAAGAGGTCATTAAAAAGACAGGAAAGAAAGGACCAAAACTGATGTCAAAAGACACTCTGAAACTTGCTCTTGAACTTCGAGTAGCTAAAGCAAATGGAAGAAATGATGAAGTCAAAGAGGTGAACAGAAGATTTCAAAGGGCAGCTTGAGAAGACAAAGTAAAGTATTATAATGACAAGTGCAAAGACCTGGAGTTAGAAAACCAAAAGGGAAGAACACACTCGGCACTTCTCAAACTGAAAAAACTGAAGAAAAAAGTCAAGCCTCGAGTTGTGATATTGAAGGATTCTACAGGGCAAATATTAAATGACACAGGAAGCATCAAAAGAACATGGAGGGAATACATAGAGTCACTATACCAAAAAGAATTGGTCAACAGTCAACCACTTCAGGAGGTAGCATATGATCAGGAACCGATGGTACTGAAGGAAGAGGTCCAAGCTGCACTGAAGGCATTGGCGAAAAACAAGCCTCCAGGAATTGATAGACTATCAATTGAGATGTTTCAACAAACAGATGCAGTGCTGGAAGTGCTCACTCGTGTATGTGAAGAAATTTGGAAGATAGCTACCTGGCCAACCGACTGGAAGAGATCCATATTTATGCCTAGTCTAAAGCAAGGTGATCCAACAGACTGCAGAAATTATAGAACAATATCATTAATATCACATGCAAGTAAAATTTTGCTGAAGATCATTCAAAAGCGGCTGCAGCAGTACATCAACATGGAACTGCCAGAAATTCAAGCCAGATTCAGAAGAGAACGTGGAACCAGGGATATCATTGCTGATGTCAGATGGATCCTGGCTGAAAGCAGAAAATACCAGAAAGATGTTTACCTGTGTTTTATTGACTATGCAAAGGCATTCGACTGTGTGCATCAGAACAAATTATGGATAATATTGCAAAGAATGGGAACTCCAAACCAAAATCCATTGCTGTTCAGAACACTCAATTGTGCTTATGAGGAACCTGTACATACATTAAAAGGCAGTTGTTTGAACAGAACAAGGAGAAACTGTGTGGTTTAAAGTCAGGAAATGTGTGTGTCAGAGTTGTATCCTTTCACAATACTTACTCAATCTGTATGCTGAGCAAATAATCCAAAAAACTGGACTATATGAGGAAGAACATGTCATCAGGATTGGAGGAAGACTCATTAACAACCTGTGATATGCAGATGACACAACCTTGCTTCCTGAAAGTGAAGAGGACTTGAAACACTTACTGATGAAGATCAAAGACCACAGCCTTCAGTACGGATTACACCTCAACATAAAGAAAACAAAAATCCTCACAACTGGACCAATAAGCAACATCATGATAAATGGAGAAAATACTGCAGTTGTCAAGGATTTCATTTTAGTTGGAGCCACAATCAACACCCATGGAAGCAGCAGTCAAGAAATCAAATGATGCATTGCACTGGGCAAATCTGCTGCCGAAGACATCTTTAAAGTGTTGAAAAGCAAAGATGTCACCTTTAAGACCAAGGTGTGCCTGACCCAGTCTGTAGAGTTTTCAGTCTCTTCATATGCATGTGAGAGCTAGAATAAGGAAAACTGAAGAAGAACTGACTCCTTTGAATTGTGGTGTTGGTGAAGAATATTGAATATACCGTGGACTGCCAAAAGAAGAAACAAATCTGGTGGAAGAAGTACAGCCAGAATGTTCCCTAGAAGTAAGGATGGCATGTTATCAGGAGGGATTAATCCCTGGAGAAGGACATTATGTTTGGTAAAGTAGAGGGTCATTGAAAAAGAGGAAGACCCTCAATGAGATGGATTGACACAGTGGCTGCAACAATGGACTCAAGCATAACAACAATTGTGAGGATGGTGCAGGACCGGGCAGTGTTTCATTCTGTTGTACACAGGGTTGCTATGAGTTGGAATCAACTCAACAGCACCTAACAACAACATTGTCATTTCAAAGTTTTCTTGGGCTTCTCACTGAATTTTTTTCTTTTTTTTAATTCAGCAATGTATTATTTTGAAATAAACGTCCTAGTCAAACTCAAATAATGCTTTAATCCATTCATGTTACTTTCTATCCTCATGTATATGAAATTTTTATAATGTGAACCAGTAACATAGATTACATTTTATATTCTCCAAATCATATAATTTTCCAATGTACTCTTGACTCTTTTTGAAACGTTACTTCCCACCTTCCATCCCTGAGCCTCCCTACCCTTGAAATATAACCACTGACAACCCGTTAACATCCTTCCTGCCCTCTCTCTGTACTCCCACAATCATTTGCAAACATCTATATTCCTACACCTCTCATATATAGGGATTTTTTCTTAAATCAACTTTTTTAAAAATCAACATTTGTCCTACCAAATGGAATCATTCTGAGAAACTCTTTTGTTCTGTAAACATGCATCTAAAGTGAGAATAGCAGCACAACTGGAAGAACATAATCGATGTCACTGAATTGTACATGTAGAAATTTTTGAATTGGTATATCTTTGGCTATGTATATTTTCACCAAAAAAAAAAAAAAGTTCCTCCAAGATCGAGAAGGGAGAGTGTTGACATGTTGTGGGGTTGTTGACCAATGTCATAAAACAGTATGTGTACTACCTGTTTAATGAGAAACTATTTGTTCTGTAAACCTTTGCCTAAAGTACAATAAAAAAAATTCGACAAAATCGGGACAATAAAAACACCTGTAGCAACGAAAAAAAAGAAAAAACACGGAATCATTCTATAAGCATTTCTCTGCATCTTAATTTTCTCATTGAATAATGGAAATTTAGTTCCGTCGGTATAGATTTAACCTATTTTTTCTCATCATTTCATAAAAATCCATGCTTATATGTATCACTGTGTATTCAATTATTTTCCTATTGGTGGGGAATCACTTTCTAACCAGTTTTTTTTTTTTTTTTTGGTCTTCTACAAACAATACTACAGGAAAACATTATATGAGCACATATTTTAATGTATCAAATCTTTTTTTATATGTAATAAATTTACAGGAATAAATTTGTGGGATCAAAGGGTAATATCTGGTAATAGTACCAAATAGCTTCCGCTAAAAAATGGCGGTACAATTCATATTTCTGCAAGAACTTTGTGAGAATACTGGTTTGCCCAAATCCTTTCATGCACAGGCTGATGTATCTATAGAAATTTTACTACTTTAATGGATAAGTAATATAGGGTCGCTATAGGGTCGCTATGAGTAGGAATTGACTTGACGGCAGTGGGTTAATGGATAAGAATTAGCATTTCATCGGTAAAATTGATCATATTTACACGTCAGATCTCTTGGATTTCCTTTCCTATGAATTGTCCATCTACAACTTTTACTCTACAACTTTTATATAATTTTATTATACGCCTTTTCTTATAAAAGAATGAATTTATTTATAAGAAAAGATACATAAATTCCTATAAATGGATGTATTACAAATATTAACTCTTTATCAATAATGTACATTGGATATATCCTTTTCCCATAACTTTCATATTTGTTTTTAAAGATATAATTAGCCATACAACATTGGAAGAATTTCTTTGTGCAATCAAAGTATTTTAATCCTATTCATCTCTCTCCCTTCCCCCCAGGCCCTTGGCAACCTCTGATCTTTTTATTCATTATCAACACTGAGAATACAATTTTCTATCAATATCGTGCTTTACTTTCTTTCTTCTTTTCTGCTTCTCCCTCCTCATATTTGAAATTGTAATATGTGATTCTAGACCAGTTTCATCTTACAATTCAGTATTCTATATTATTCAGCTTCCACTTCAATACTTTTTACTGTTTTGCACTTGTATACTCCCTTTTGCTTTACTTAGGTGGGAAGTTTTCATGGTAAATTGCTCCCAAGAAGAAAATCTACAGCCAGTAACAAGGAAGCTAAAGCATGCTTCTGGGGTTTTAGGAATCCAGAGAGATATTAGAGAATGGAGCTTAGACTTGGTTGAAATACATCTGCGCAGTCGCCCAGGCAGTTTGTACTAGGGAATGGGGAGAGGAAGAGGCTGAAACACCTAGTCGTTGTGGCAAAGGAAGTTTAGGGATTGGCCACACAAATGTCAACCAGCTTTACCTCTTCAAGTGAAGAAGTGTGAGCAAAGAGCTACCTCCCCATTCACAAGCGCTGAAAGACTCATCAGTGGGGTGTTCACTCTGAGGGCATAGAAAATATGCACAGAAGTTAGGAACGTAGTCTACATTACATGCCAAGAATCAATATGTTGCTAACATGTCGAGGAAAGCCGCTCACCCCTTCCTGTGGCAGGCTACACAAGGTTCAACAGGAAAGTATGCACACTCAGATAAAGTTCCACCAATGCTGAGCCCCATGTAGAGGAGGGCAGAGATATTCCAAAAGGAATAACCAAATTGCCCTGTATCCAGGCTCACACTTCCTGCGCTGGGGGAAGTAGTTCTTCTTTACGTGAGGGCAGACTTACTGTGCTGGGGAGCCTACCTCGACACGGACACCCACGTATCTGAGCTTGAAACTATGTCTCACCAATGTACAGTGAGGGGAAATTTGGCAGTAAATTTTCTATCCTGGATCACAAAGATTTCCTAGGGGCAGAATGGGGCAGGGTAATTTATTGATATATTAATTTATAAAATTAATACACTTAATTTTTTATATTAGAAATTTTATACTCATCTTATTAAATTTATGTTATGACCTGGCAATAATTTGTGATTAAACCTAACAAGCCTAGCCTAGACCCAGCACACAGAAAGCATTCCATGGATATCGTTAATTGATTTTCTAGAATCTTCCCAAGGTTGCTTTTTAGAGAATTAATTGTTATAAGTTTGGCATCGATCTCATATTTTCTGAAACTGAATTATCTCTAGGGTTCACAATCTAGCAAGAGTCTAGTTTGACTCCTCAGGGATATGATTAACTATCAGGCTCTATTAGAAGCTTGCACCAAATCAGGCTATTACATCCAAATGGAGGCGTGATGTGGCATTTCCATATCCCATGCAACTCTTCCCTTGACATCATGTCAATACAAATCTTCCTCCATTCTTTCCTTAACTCAGTTAAGTCCTGGGTTGACATTAGCGTAATTGACCTGGAAATTATAGATAATTGTAGCAAGAAGAGGTTTTAACAGGTTGGACAGCATTGTTTAGTCTTTTTCTATAATGCCTTTATTATTACTATTACTTCACCTTATTCTATTTACTGCCTATTGTGGAAGCACTGAGCCATGTGAGATTGCTAAGCACCCTTTGCCCCAAAAGACAAGCCCCCTTAAAATGTAAGTTTTCCTTACAATAGCCTTCAAAGTCACTTACTTAATGATTTTTATGTTCCAAGGGGGAAATGGAAGACTCTGGGTAAGTGCCCTTTCCAAGACAAATTGGGAACACAGCTGGGGTCAGAACTCCTGCACTTCTGGCTTCTAGTTCATTCAGCTGGAAAACAGCGCACTCTTCTGGCTCTGAATGCTGCCAGGACACTTCAGAAAGTGTAATGTAGTGTTCTGGTTGTGAGCCTGTATTATAAATGGGCATACTTAACATTTCCGGATGAGCCATCATTGGGCTTTGGTCTTTCAACTTAGCCACACTCTGTGGGTTACATCAGGAAAGAGGCCAGGGCACTACATGGGGTTACCAATTAAGAGTCTTTGTCTGGAAGCTTTCAATCAGTATTGATGAGGAAAACTCAAACAATACACTTCTCTGCCATATGTGGAGCAGAATAACCTGGTTAATGAACACGGAACCTGTCCTACTGGTTTATAAGCACTTTTGGTCATAGTCTCAATAAATATTAGCAACTATCCAAGGTCAAGTTTGGTCAACACTTGGATGGAAGTCATCCAGAGAAAACCCCAGGTGTGGCAAGAGCTATGCTGATGATTCAGTAGTTGGCACTCTCCCTTCTGAGTCAATAATTAACCCCGGTATGCTATTATCAGCGTTTTTGCATTCCAAAGACTTCCATAATTTGCATGGTTTAAAACTAAGATTCAGTCTAAACTATTGGACATACAGGTAGTCAGTGAATCTGGTTGTGATCACAATTCCAAATTATTTGGCTACATAATTTCTGTCAAAATCTTTAGGATTTTCTGTAGAGGACTTTTTTTTTTTTAAACCTTAAATTCTCCATAAAATTATGATTTCCTCAGAAAAATTAGTGTGGACATCACAGCTGTGAAGGAGTATATTAGCAGTGTTGTGGGAATAGTTTTTCATGCTGGAGAATTGCTTGAGTTTCCCCCAAAAGAAGACCACGTGGGAGTTGTTTGCAATGGGGCAATGAGGCTCAAATACCTCAGTCTCTGAGGGGTTACAGAGACCATTCTCTTTAGGGAAAGGTATATTTCTGAAGAAATAGCGGCTACCAATACGTGTGCATTCTTACCCTGACCTTTTCAGCTTTTATTGAGTATGTTGATGCTTAAATTTCTTAATTATACTTTCCTTTTATTCAATTTTATTCAACCATAAATTCTCACCACTATGCCTGGTGAATTCAGCAGCGGTATTGAGTGACAACAGTAACTCTAGCCTGGATTTCTTCCTCATTCATCATCCAAACAATACAGTCTGGGTTAACATGCTCATGGTGGTAAGATTTTCAGTCAGCTGAAGAAAATCATTTTCAATGAAGATTTTTGAGAAAAAGAGACCACTGGATTAATCTAAAGAAGATTTGAGGGGTGTAACTGAGGCAGCTGCCACCTGTCTGTCAGTTTGCTGTACTGTGGTCACTTGAGTGTTGCTGTGATGCTGGCAGCTATGCTACCAGTATTTCAAATACCGGCAAGGTCACCCGTGGTGGACAGATTTCAGTGGAGCTTCCAGACTAAGACAGACTAGAAGAAAAGCCTGGCGATATACTTCTGAAAATTAGCCAATGAAAACCTTATGGATTACAGAATACTGTCTGAGACTTAACTTGCCTTCTTTGGATGTGTCATCAGGAGGGAGTGATCATTGGAGAAGACCATCATGTTTGGTAAAGTGGAAGACCGGTGAAGGCGAGGGCCACCCTCTGTGGGATGGAATAACAGAATGGCCACAACAGTGGTCTCAAATATTCCAGTGATCATGAAGATGGCACAGGACTGGGCAATGTTTCATTCTTTTATACATGAGGTCATCATGAGTCAGAGCCAACTCAACAGAAACTAAAAACTGGTGCAGACAGATTGGCTCTACTAAGTGATATCTTTTGATGGAAGGTCACTATGATTTGACAGATCTGGGAGACTGCTAAATTAAGAGACACCTGGAAGCCAAAATGGTAAATATATAAATACCGAAACTATTATAAGCTCAATATTTATTAATATGATTAATGTCAGAGCTGGAAAGGGCCCTAAAGATTACCAAGCTCACACTTGAAAGACTAGGTAAGAAAATCTGAGCTTAGGTAATTGCCCTCTCCTCACAGACTTTCCCTAGGAAACCATGAAGAGGGAGTGAGGACTGGGTGTATCTCTGACTACTCCAAGCAAAATGGGGCAGTGAAGATTTGCTCTCAGGTCATAGCTAGCCTCTTCGTAGTTAGGCTCTTCAGATGCTAAGCCTTGTTGTTAAGATTCTTCCACTGTGATGTATTTCTCAGACCATGTTTGTCTGAGTGTTTCATAACCTACCCTCCTTGAAATGTGCCTGTTCAACTCCCCTATCCCTGGGTAGTACTGGGTAGTAGACTAATTAAACTAATAAACTCCCTTTGAGAAAATGTTTTAGTGGTTAGTAGTAACCTAATGTATTATCTCCTTTAACATTACATTTTAACAATTGCTATCGATGCTTCAACCCACAGATCTTTTAATTATTAAAAAAAAAATACACACCAAAAAAATTTTACCTGACTCATCTCCCCTTTCCCTCAGTACTGGGAGCAGACAAGAAAAGGTCTTGGCAGAGAGCTATAGCTATCGTTTACTTTAAAAATAAATCTGGGCTACTGGTTTCCTATTTTAACCTGGAAGTAATTTTTTTTTTGCAATTCTCTAAATAATATTAATCATTTTCCTTATGTCATACATAGCACTCCCTTGCTTTTCCAATTTTTTTTAAGAATCTGTGGTTTTATTTGAGTTCTTATTTATAATGCTTTTTGCTTGTGTTGGCTGCCCATTTTGTCTTGATTTGATTTACCATAATTCTTATAAGCACCTATTTTAGTCTAAGTGATCAAGGCTACAGTGTGTCTGTTTTCCAAATCTTTAATTTCTGCCTTTACATTTATTAATCCTCTTTTCTACTTTACTTGAACTTTTTTTTTTAAATTGATTTGTTTTGTTGTATATTGCTTTGTTTGATCGTGAGTCCTTTTACTCCTTAATTGAAATTGTTAGTTCATATATTTCCTTTTTTTAAAAGAGTAATAGCATCTAATGTTATAATTTCATCTCTGAATCCAGCTGCATCCTATATATTTAAATGTGGATTTGATTTGTTGGTCCATTGTCCAGGACTGTACATTCCCCTTTTCAGAGAGCGTGTCCCATAGTCTCTCCTGAACAGAAAATGGGACCCTACCTTCCTAGTACTACCTGACTGGACAGGGAGGAGCATCTGATTCATTCAGATTTTCTGGACCAATCAAATTTTCTCTTCTGGAAGATCAGTGTTGAAACACAGTGGCTCCAGTCTTTAGTTCTGCACTCTGACTGAGATGTAAGAGAAAGTCAGAATTGGAGTGGCCATGTTTATCCCATGAGAAAATGGAACAAAAAAAGCTAGGCTGCAGATAAGCCTGTGCACCAAGAAAGAGAAAACCGAGAGACTACGCAGAGTGAGATAGAAAGACTGAAAAGGCAGCTACCTTGATTCTTGTAAGATCTCCTGTTACTCCGGCATCTGGCCTCTCTCCCAGCTTCCAATCGGCATTTTACTTAAGCTAGCCAGAGTTAGTCTGCTTGCAACCTAATGATTCCCAACACTGCACTTCTTTCATTTTATTTTTAAATTCTCTCTTCGTATTTTTGATATTATTTAAAACTTAGATCTTGAGAGGTGGGGCAAAGATGGCGCAGTAGTCAGACGGCTTCCTATGTCCCTCTTACAACAAAGACCTTAAAAAGCAAGTGATTTGATTGTATATGAATATCTAGGAGCCCTGAACAAGGCAAAGTTAAGGAATCAGACTGAGTGGCAGGGGGAGAGAGATATGGTTCGGAAGCAGCAAGGAGTTGCCTGACCTGACTCGGCAGAAGCCCTTTGGACTGGATCAGCTCAGGTTGCACAGGGAGGCAGGCATACAGCTCTGCTCGCTTGCTCAGGAGGCAGTTTCTACATCAAGACAAGATCTGGCAGCAGAGACTCTGCTTGGACACTCCAAACCAGTGAAAAGCAGCACCCTGGGTGGCTAAAAGTAAGTACATGTGTGTGGCCTTTCACAGGGATTAAAAAAAAAAAAAAAAAACGTGGGAAATACCTCTCTCCCATTTATCTCCTTCCTCCCCGCTCTGCATCAGGTCCAGCCCTGGCTTCAGCGATCTCTGAGTCCCCTGGGACAGAGGTAGATCACATAAGGCACCCTGACCCATTCTCCTGGCTTTGGAGAGGGAACAATTTAACAAACAGGGAAAAAATAAGCTACTAGCTCCCCTAAGCCAGGAACTCAGGGTTGGCACAGCTCCTTTGCCTAGGCATGGGCATTAGGGATCCACAGACTTTGAGTGCCGTACACCCCTGTATAGACTTGTGTGGACCCATCTCAACAGCATAAACCCTCACTACCACAGTACAACAGGGTAAACACCTGAAGTCTAACTTCAACTGTTTCAGCTGTGAAGTGGCAGATTTGTGATACTTGACACGGCTCTGCCCTTTAAGCAGGCGCCTTACCTGTCTGTGTCAGGGGCTTGAGGACTGGTGGCTCCACCCATGCCACCTAGCTACCTGCTACAGGGGTCCAAGAATAAGTAGTGCCCCCCAGTCCTTACAGCAAAAGAGTAGGGTGCTCATAGTGCAGCTGCAAAACTCACCTACCTACTCCCTCTAGGGAACAGGGACATGCTTTCCTTTCAGACACTGATGAGCAGCCATCAGCACCCTGCCTTGCTCAGCACGTGACCCCCTACTACAGCCAGATACCTGTGCCTACATCAATCACCCATGCCTCTCTAAGACTGTAGGTGAGAGCCTGCACCACACACTTGGTGACCGACTGCCTAGACACCTGAGGTGAATCCATATAGGAAAATTTAACAGACTCCTGGGCAAACATACTTAGCTACAGACCTAACTACTCGGTGACAGGAGGTTAGAGCTTCAAAGGCGCCAATAATCAAACTACAGCACATAAGCAGCCTATTTGGGCATATCAAAACAAGAAGCTAGGACTCACTAAACAAATATAAAATAAAATTATAATAACTTATTGATGGCTCAGAGACAACAGTCAATATCAAATCACATAAACAGGCAGTCCATGATGGCTTCAGCAAGCTCCCAAAATAATCAATAAATTTTCTGGAGGAAGAGAATTTCTTGGAATTACCAGAGGCAGAATACAAAAGATTAATATACAGAACTCTTCAAGAAATTAGAAAGGAAATTCTTCAAAACACAGATTATCCAAAGAACATACAGACAAAGCAGTAGCGGAACTTAAAAAAGTTATTCAAGGGCATAATGACAAAATTAACAGGCTGCAGGAATCCACAGAGAGACAGCAGTCAGAAATCCAGAAGATTAACAATAAAATTTCAGAATTAGATGACTCAATAGAAAGTCATAGGAGCAGAATCGAGGCAGGAGAAGTCAGAATTAGTGACACTGAAGATAAAGCACTTCACACCAACTTATCTGAGGAAAAATCAGATAAAAGTATTAAAAAGAATGAAGAATCTCTAAGAGTTATGTGGGACTCTATCAAAAGAAATAACCTATGAGTGATTGGGGTACCAGAACAGGGGAGGATAACAGAAAATACACAGAGAATTGTTGAAGATTTGTTGACAGAAAACTTCGCTGATATCATGAAAGATGAGAAGATATCTATCGAAGATGCTCATCAAACTCCACATAGGGTAGATCCCAAAAGAAAGTCACCAAGACATATTATAAACAAACTTCCCAAAACCAAAGATAAAGAGAGAATTTTTAGAGTGGCTAGGGATAAAAGAAAAGTCTTCTACAAAGGAGAGTCAATTAGAATAAGCTCAGA
>NW_004444088.1:3484614-3548894 GCF_000243295.1 Trichechus manatus latirostris
GCCCCTGGATTCTCTATCAGCCCAGAACTAAAACAATTTCCGAGGCCAACTCTTCAGACAGGGATTGGACTGGACTGTGGGACATAAAGTGATACTCATGAGGAGTGTGCCTCTTAGTTCAAGTAAATACAAGAGACCAAAGGAGCAGCTTCTGTCTGGAGGTGAGATGGGAAGGCAGAGAGGGTTAGCAGCTGGTTGAATGGACATGGGGGATCTGGGACAGAAAGGAGGAGTGTGCTGTCGCAGTATGGGGAGAGCAATTAGAGTCACATAATAATGTATGTATAAATTTTTGTATGGGAGATTAACTTGAAATGTGAACTTCATTTAAACTACAATAAAAAAATTTTAAAAGAAAGCTTAGATCTTGAAAAAATAATAAGTGAATTTAGTTCATATGCTAACTTGCAGGGAATCAAGCCAGTTAGTTCACATACCTACAGTTTATCTGATAATGAACCCATTGCCATCAAATTGATTCCACTCCTAGTGACCCTACAGGACAGAGCAGAACTGCCTCACAGGGTTTCCAAGACTGTAAATCTTCACGGAAGCAGACTGCCACATCTTTCTCCCATGGAGTGACTCGTGGGTTCAAACTGCTGACCTTTCCCCGAGTACTTAGCCACCAGGCCTCCTTATCGATAATAGAGACTTGAATTTTAGTATAATGCCTGGGTTTCTCTGTTTCTTTAAGCGACACTCATGATTCTGTCAAAGAAAGGAAGTAAGATGTTTAAATAAAAAGAACATAAGTTTTCTCCTGTTGCTGCTGTAACAAATTACTATAAACTTGGCTGAAAACAGCACAAATTTATTATCTTATAGTTCTAGAGATTAGAAGGCTGAACTGGATCTTGCAGGGTAAAATGAAAGTGTTGGCAGGTCTTCGTTCCTTCTGGAGCCTCTAGGGAAGGATCCGCTTCCTTGCCTTTTCCAGCTTCTTGAGACCACCTGCATCACTTGGCTCATGGTCCCTCCCTTCATTTTTAAAGCAACTCCAATCTCTGCTTCCTCACATCTCTTCTCTGCTTCCTCTCTGCTTCTGACCCAGTTGTCCCCTCTTATAAGGACCCGTGTGATTACCTGGGGCCCACCTGAATAATCCAAGATAATCTCCCCCTCTCAAGATACTTAATCAATCTGAAAAAAAGTCCCTTTTACCATGTAAAGTAATGTATTCGCAGATTCTAGAGATGAGGATGTGGGCATTACTCAGCCTACCACTGAGCATTAGATTGCTGTTGCTGTGGTTAGGTGCCATCGAGTCAGTTCTGATTTACAGTGACCCTTTGTATAACAGAATGAAACACTGCCGGGTCCTTGCCATCCTCACTATCCTTGTTTGCTTGAGCCCATTGCTGCAGCCACTGTGTCAATCCATCTCATTGAGGGTCTTCCTCTTTTTCGCTGACTGTCTACTAAGCATGATGTGGTAAGACCGAACCCTGTTAAAGGCAGAAAACTTTCGAGACCCAGAATAACAAGGCAGTCCCTTCAAGTTCTGGCTCTCACAGGTTTCACTGTATTATTTTTCCCAGTTTCTAGATGAGGTCAAGGGGTTAAAGAACTTGCCCAAAATCCTATAGCCAGTTAGTCGTGAAACTGGACTTCAAATACAAGCAAAATGACCCCAGAGCCTCTCTTCCTTTCCAATGGATTTAAATGAATTAATCAGTAAATGTTAGTGGTTATTACTACTACTATTACTACTGTTCAACTGAGACTGGAAATCATTAGTTTTTATTGGTAAAGCATTACCAGTTGTGTGATATCTGTTTCCAATTAGTACTCAGTGTACAAGAATAGAAGACAGACATTTGGAATGATCTGGGTTTAGGCATTTCTTAGGCTGATAAGTTGTGGTTAGGTGCCGTCAACTCGTTTCCAACTCACAGCAACCTCATGTACAGCAGAACAAAACACTGCCCGGTCCTGTGCTATCCTCACAATCATTGTTATGCTTGAGCCCATTGTTGCAAACACTGTATCAGTCCACCTCATTGAGGGTCTTCCTCTTTTTCGATGACCCTCCACTTTACCAAGCATGATGTCCTTCTCCAGGAACTATTCCCTCTTTATAACTTGTCCTTGCTTCTGAGGAGCACCCTGGCTGTACTTCTTCCAAGACACATGTGTTTGTTCTTCTGGCATTTCATGGTATATTCAATATTCTTTGCCAGCACCATAACTCAAAGACATCAATTCTTCTGTGGCCTTCCTTATTCATTGTCCAGCTTTCACATGCAAATGAGGAGATTAAGAACACCATGGCTTGGGTAAGGCGCACCTTAGTCCTTAATGTGACATCTTTACTTTTTAACACTTTAAAGGGGTCTTTTGCAGTAGATTTGCCCAGCACAACTTGTTGTTTGATTTCTTGACTGCTGCCTCCATGGACGTTGATTGTGGATCCAACTAAAATGAAATCCTTGACAACTTCAATATTTTCTCCATTTATCACGATGTTGCTTATTGGTCCAGTTGTGAGGATTTTGGTTTTCTTTATGTTGAGGTGTAATTCACACTGAAAGCTGTGGTCTTTGATCTTCATCAGTAAGTGCTTCAAGTCCTCTTCACTTTCAGTGAGCAAGGTTGTGTCATTTGCATATCCACAGGTTGTTAGAGAGTCTTCCTCCAATCTTGATGACATGGTCTTCATATAGTCCAGCTTCTCGGGTTATTTGCTCAGCATACAGATTGAGTAAGTATGGTGAAAGGCACAACCCTGACACACACCGTTCCTGACTTTAAACAACACAGTATCTCCTTGTTCTGTTCGAACAACTGCCACTTAATCTATGTACAGGTTCCTCATGAGCACAATTAAGTGTTCTTCACAATGTTATTCATAACTTGTTATGATCCACACAGTCCAATGCCTTTGCATAGTCAATAAATACAGGTAAACATCTTTCTGGTATTCTCTGCTTTCAGCCAAGATCCATCTGACATCAGCAGTGATATCCCTCCTTCCACGTCCTCTTCTGAATCCGGCTTGAATTTCTGGCAGTTCCCTGTTGATGTACTGCTGCAACCACTTTTGAATGATCTTCAGCAAAATTTTACTTGCGTGTGATTTAATTATATTGTTCGATAATTTCTGCATTCTGTTGGATCACCTTTCTTTGGAATGGGCACAAATATGAGTCTCTTCCAGTCGGTTCGCCAGGAATCTGTCTTCCAAATTTCTCGACATACACGAGTGAGTACTTCCAGTGCTGCATCTGTTTATTGAAACGTCTCAGTTAGTATTCTGTTAATTCCTGGAGCCTTGTTTTTTGCCAGAGCCTACAGTTCAGCTTGGACTTCTCCCTTCCGTACCATTGGTTATTGATCATATGCTACCTCCTGAAATGGTTGAACATTGACCAATTCCTTTTGGTACAGTGAGTCTGTTTACTCCTTCCATCTTCTTTTTTGTTTGTTTGTTTTTATTGTACTTTAGATGAAGGTTTATTGAGCAAACAAGTTTCTCGTTAAATAATACACATATTGTTTTGTGACACTGGTGGCCAACCGCATGGCATATCAACATTCTCCCCTGCTCAACCTTGGCTTCCCCATTACCAGCTTTCCTGTCCCCTCCTGCCTTCTGGTCTTTGCCCCTGGGCTGCTGTGTCCATTTAGTCTTGTTTTGTTTTATGGGCCTGTCTAATCTTTGGCTGAAGGGTGAACCTCAGGAGTGACTTTATTACTGAGCTATAACGGTGTCCAGGGGCCATACTCTTGGGATTTCTCCAATCGCCGTCAGACCAGTAAGTCTGGTGTTTTTTTGTTTGTTTTGTTCTGTGAGTTAGAATTTTGTTCTACATTTTTCTGCAGCTCTGTCCAGAACCCTCTCTGGTGATCCCTGTCAGAGCAGTCAGTGGTAGTGGCTGAGCACCATCTAGTTGTGCTGGACTTAGTCTGGTGGAGGCCGTGGTAGTTGTGGTCCATTAGTCCTTTGGACTAATCTTTCCCTTGTGTCTTTGGTTTTCTTCTTTCTCCCTTGCTCCAGACAGGGTGAGACCAGTGCAGTATCTTAGATGGCTGCTCACAAGCTTTTAAGACTCCAGATGCTACTCACCAAAGTAGACTGTAGAACATTTTCTTTATAAATTGTTATGCCAGTTGAGCTAGATGTTTCCCGAGACCACCTTCCATCTTCTTTTGATGCTTCCTGCAGTATTTGATATTTTCCTTATAGAATCCTTCAATATTGCAACCAGAGGCTTGAATTTCTTCTTCAGTTCTTTCAGTTTGAGAAACGCCAAGCACCTTTTTCCCTTTTGGTTTTCTAACTGCAGGTCTTGGCACATTTCATTATAATACTTTACTTTGTCTTCTCAAGCCACTCTTTGAAATCTGTTCAGCTCTTTTACTTCATTTCTTCCTTTTGCTTTAGCTATTCTACATTCAAGGGCAAGTTTCAGTCTCTTCTGACATCCATTTTGGTCTTTTCTTTTTTTCCTGTCTTTTTAATGACCTCTTGCTTTCTTTATGTATGATGTCCTTGATGTCATCCCACAACTCATCTGGTCTTCGGTCATTAGTGTTCAATGCATAAAATCTATTCTTTAGATGGTCTCTAAATTTAGATGGAATATACTCAAGGTCGTACTTTGGCTCTTGTGGACTTGCTCTAATTTTCTTTGGCTTCAACTTGAACTTGCATAGGAGCAATTGATGGTCAGTTCCACAGTTGGCCTCTGGCCTTGTTCTGATTAATGATATTGAGCTTTTCCACCATCTCTTTCCACAGATGTAGTTGATTTGATTCCTGTGTATTCCATCCGGTGAGGTCCACGTGTATTGTCACCATTTATGTTGTTAAAAAAACGTATTTGCAATGAAGAAGTCGTTGGTCTTGAGAAATTCTATCATGCAATCTCTGGCATCATTTCTATCACCAAGGCCATATTTTCCAACTACTGTTCCATCTTTGTTTCCAAATTTTGCATTCCAATCACCAATAAATATCAAGGTATCTTGATTGCATGTTCAGTCAATTTCAGTCTACAGAAGTTGGTAAAAATCTTCAGTTTCTCCATCTTTGGCCTTAGTGGTTGGTGTGTAAATTTGGATAATAGTAGTGTTAACTGGCCATTCTTGTAGGTGTATTGATATTATTCTATCACTGATAGTGTTGTACTTCAGCATAGATCTTGAAATGTTCTTTGGCCTGATATAGTGGATGGTTATGAAGATCATGTATCACAAAAGATTGTTAAAATAAACACCATGTGTGGGCCTAGGCTGGATATGGAGGGAAGTTAAGTCAACGAAAAGGTGATAAATTGGGAGAAAATTAAGGGATGAAGGGAATAGAATCTCAGCTAGGGCAGGGACACTTGTAGTGGGAGTATGAACACGAACAAACAGGAAAGGCTGTAGGTTGCAGTGCATGAACAGATCACCTGCGTTAATGCGCCAGGGCTGCAGCCACGCTGGCAGAGGACACAGGCTACAGTCTACGCAACATAGTACTTGTGTAATAAAAATGTGAGCTTGAGATTGTGCCTTAGTGAAACCTTGGTGAGAAAACTCTTTTGATACCCTGTTTCTGTTTGGGTAGCATCAAACACTTGTTAACTGAAGTAATGAAGGAATTTGGTGTTACTTATAGAGGAATTTAGAATTTCATTTGGAACATAATGGTATTAAGTCAGTATTTTCCTCTTCCTGTCTTGAAAATTATCCCCAAAAAAGCAATAAGGGATATGAGGGGAAGGTAAAAAAAAAATACTTCAAATTCTATTTTTTGTGCCATTTTGTGAAGCTAGGGGTCACTAACACTCCAGACCCTGTAGAGGTGGAAGGAACATCAAAGACAGTAGATATCAAGGGAAGAAGCAGACATCAAATACTCAGTAGCAGTCGATCTCAGAAAGAGCAAGAGAAATAAATCTCCTGAAGGTGGGGGAACACATAAGGTACAAAACTTAACCCTTTACTGTAATGAGAAGGGGAGTGACTAGATAGCAGCATGGGGTTCCTGGACCTACACTGGAGAAGGTGGGATTAAATGAGGAATCATATATGACTAATCATTGAGATGGCAAAGTAAACAGAAAGGGATAAGCAGTCCATTTCTTTGGCAGTGGCAGAGAAGAAAGACCTTCCTATGTAAAAAACCCCATGGCTGACTATCTCTACGAGCTGAGGAGAAATTAGGACTCATTGTATTCAGTCACAAGAAAAATTCAAGCTAGCCTGATATACACTGTTGGCTCATCCAGAACGTAACTGCAGACATAAATCCCCAGCATCCTGCAAATAACTGATCTGAGAAAAACGTATATAGTTCATTGATGAGAAATTAGAAAAGCGCTAGTGTGGAATCTAGACAAAACTCTACAGAAGGACAAAAACGAGGGAAGACCAGAAAAACAAATGGAAGATGAAAAACCACCAGAAACAAGTTGTCATGGAGCAGGAAAAAAAAAAAAGTGACCGAGTATTTTGCAATGAATTAAAGGGTGGGGGGGGAAATGAAGCAATCACCTCTATGAAACAAGAGCATTAAACAGAAATACAATAAGTTTGGAAAGAGATGGCAAGATAATAGGAAGTGATCAAATATGAGCTGATAGCTTAGAAATAAAGTAGAAGAAAAATATATAATCATCACAGAAGTAAATGTAAAATTTGGAGGGGCTCAAGGGAAGTAAACACTGGAAAATCCTATAGTGGACACAGAAGAAAGAAAATTTAAAAGGAAGTGAAGCGAAATAAAATAGTTTTTCAAGAAATAACTATTTTCTGAAATAAACTATTTGTTTACACATATTGAAAGTTTACCGTTTTCCAGGGTAAACTGACCCAGAATGGTCCATAGTGAGAAATATGCTAATAGAGTTAATAAACTTTGAAAATAAAGAAACTGGCTAGGCAGGAAAAAATTTCACTTTGCCCTCAGACTTCTCCACAGCTTTCAATATCACAGCACAGTGGAGGAATGGCTGCAAAATTGTGAAGGAAAAATTGTGACATGCATTTTCTACCAGTCAAACTGTTTTTCACTTGTGAAAACAACAGAGAAGTTGTTTTGAACATTCCAGAATTCCCGGAGCACTGTTCCCATAAACCCTTAAACTACATGAAAAATTTCAGCCACCACTGTCAGTGACCATTGCATCTAAATAACTATAAAACTAAGACTAAAATAAATAGAAGAAATAGAGTGACAACCTGGAATCAATATAAGCTATGACAAATTATAAACAACATAACAAAGAAGAATTTAGAATAGGGGAGGGGAGAGATGCTGAAGGTAGAATAAGCAACTTAGACTAGCTTCTCTAGAAAGCCAGGCCGGAGACAAAGGCTTCTACCTCAGACATCGTACGCCTTTCCAGTTATTTATCTTCTTCTGGGGTTTTCAGTAGCATTTTAAAAATAACATTATAAAATTTTTATGTAGATCTTGCCATCTCTTATGCTATTCCTAAGCATTTTATGTTTCTAGCTGAATCATGAATATAGTTTTTTCTTCCCTTTTATTAGTCTCTGAGTTGTGTCCCGTATCAGTACTGAATCTTGACTTTGATAGATTCAGTGTGGCTGGAAGTCAAGAGCTACAACAATCCTTTGCATTTGATAAATGATGCTATTTCAACCCAGATCACCTCTTGTATAAAATGATTATTCCATTGGAGTTTAGGCATATGAAATCATGTTATGGTTGCTATTGATGTGTTTGCTTTTCTTCAATATTAAAAACATTATTCAACTGCTATTTTTTGTTATGACATAATCTTTGGGTTTCCTGGGGGAATATTTTCTATGTCCAAAAAAGACCCAAATCTGCTGCCATCAAGCTGATTCCGACTCATAGTGACCCTAGAGGACAGAGTAGAACTGCCCCATAGGGTTTCCAAGGAGCGGCTAATGGATTCGAACTGCTGACCTTTTGGTTAGCAGCTGAGCTCTTAACCACCGTGCCTCCAGGGCTCCATTTCTATGTAGGACTTGATTTTAAAAAGGTAATATGTGGCTTCTATCTTTGAAGAATTTCAATTATTCTGGGATATGTCTTCTCTCTTACCATGAAACATTAAATTAGCCAACTGATTACTCACCATGTGCTTCACGCTATACCAGGTAACTTCTTGAGCAGCATGGGGTCATAAGTATCAGCTATTGGGAGCCAGGAGCCCTGATGGCATGGTGGTTAAGAGCCTGGCTGCTAACCAAAAGGTTGGCCGTTCAAATACAACAGCCACTGCTTGGAAACACTATGGGGCAGTACTACTCTGTCCAACAGGGTCTCTGTGAGTCCAAATTGACTAGACAGTCATGGGTTTGGTTTTGGTATTGGAAGCCAGGAATGTAAAAATTAGACAAAAACTAGAAGGATCAAGCAACTTTCAGAGATTAGAGCTAAGGCAGATAGGTGAATTAGTGTTAGCATTCACATATAAATCACAAGAGCCAGAAACCAAGCAAATAGATAATAATAAAAACCCGTTGCCTTCAAGTCAATTCCGACTCATAGCGACCCTATAGAACAGAGTAGAACTGCCCCATAGGGTTTCCAAGGAATGGCTGGTGGATTTGAACTGCTGACTTTTTGGTTAGCAACTGAGCTCTTAACCAATACACCACCAGGGCTCCTGAGGCAATAATAAAGGAAATTATTTAATAGCAAATAGGAGACCTGGTGGTGCAGTGGTTAAGCACTCAGCTGCGAACCAAAAGGGGTGTGGTTCGAACCCACCAGCCACTCTGCAGGAGAAAAATGTGGCAGTCTGCTTCCATAAAGATATGCAGCTTTGGAAACTGTATGGAGCAGAGCAATTCCATTCTGTCCTACAGAGTCTCTGTTACTCAGAATCCGCTCAACAGCAGTGGGTTTTTGGGTTATTTAATAAAGGATAAGAAAAATCAGCAGAAAGACTAGGCAGAAACATTACAACTCATGAAAGTACAGAAACAATCAAATTGTCCAACAAAAAAGGAAAAAAAATCTATTAGATATGATAGGTTATTAGGTAACAGTTAAAATGATAACTCTGACAATGAGGTGGAAATATTGAAAAACATTGATTTCAAGTGAATAAAATACATCACATAACAACATATTCAGTATTATTACTTCTAATAAAATACCAACTATATGTAGACAACACTTACAAGGGAATATGAAGAAATAAATACTATTATAGGTGGGTTATGTTAAGTTTTAAGAAAATAAACTTTTTGTTGATGTAACAATAATTTTGAAATTGTACTATCAAGATACAAGAGCTTAAGAGGATGGGTAAAGCAACGGCGATAAGAAAATATTGCTTCAGTAAAAAAATGTTATATTCCTTCTGTTATTATCATTAATAAGAGCTCATATTTATTTATCATTTCCTGTATGCTGAGTCTTAAAGCAAAAATCAGTCAAAACTGTGGTTAGTCTCCGTTTTGTATAGATCTTTGCTTGCACTCCAGTCAGAAATGGATAAAATAAGAATACATGTTACAAATGTGAGAGAGATATCAAAGTGAAGGCAGTCGCTGCTAATCGTCATAGGAGACACAAAAGAAATAGGTGGGATGACATCCGCCCCAAGACACTTGGAATTTAGCTGGGGTGGGAGTGAGGGATCATACCTGAAACAATCGGCGGTTAAACACTCTGGTTTCTATTGCGTCAAAGTGCAATAAAAGAGTTTTTTAAAAAGGAGGGCGAGAAGAAGGAAGGAAGGAAGAAAAAGAGGGAAAAAAGAAAGGAAAGAAAAAGGTAGGAAGGAAAAAAGAGAGAAAGAAACAGCGAAAAAGAAAGGAAGGAAGGAAAAAGAAAAGCCGCTCCACCAGTGTTACTCGGCAGGCGCTTAACTGGAATTTGTGGCAGGACAATGGAGTTGTGCAGGACGGTCCACGTGCTGCAGGATGGTTTACATCCCTGACTCCCGTCCTTTAAATCCCTGTTGTCCCAGTCGTTGTGACAAACAGAAAAAATAAAATAAAATTCTAAATTCATTAATCAATTAAAATAAATTTTAAAACACCTCACACATTTTTTGTTCCAACTTGAGAATCATTAGACCAAAAAGTTTTTTTATAGATTTTTTTTTTTAATTTGTTTTTTTTATTGTACTTTAGGTGAAGCTTTACAGAATAGTTTCTCATTACAGTCAGTACGCATATGGTATTATGACATTGGTTAACAAACACGCAACATGGCAACACTCTCCCTTCTCGACCTTGGAGGACCTTTTTTCTTTAGACCACAAAGTTTTAAACTCTAGTGTTCCAGAGCATCTTAGCGTTTGGCTAGTCAGCTGAGCAATATTGAAAACAACAGTAAAAAAATAACACGTAACCAAACCCCTGGTCATGTTCGACTCCTCTTTTCTCTCATTCCCAGGTCAGCTCCCTCAGTACATCCTGTCTGAGCTACTCTTCCAAACTACAGTCACGATCCAACCACTTCCTCCGTCTCTGCCACACCCGTGGTGCCCTAGCCGACATCAGCTCTCACCTGGATTACTGCAGCTCCCCTGTGCCCCCCGTGGCTTCGTCAGTGTATTCTCAACACAGCAGTCGAACAATGCTCGTGTCACAGTAAACCAGATTCTGTCATTTCTCCCCCAGAGCATGACGATGACTCCCCTTGTCACTTAGAGTTAAAAACAAGTCCTTATATGGCCCTTCATGACTTGGACCCTGCGACCCCTTTGATCTAGCCTTTTAACACCTCTCCCCCACTGCCTCCTTACCTGCCAGACTCGCTGCTCCTCCTCCGTGCCAGGTACCCTGTCTCCTGGGGCTTTTGCACAGTCTGTTCCATCTCTGCGGAGCTCTGTGCCTGATGGCTCCATCACTCATGGCAGGTCTCGCCTCATATGTCCCCAGCCACCTGGTCTCAGGTGTCAACACCTCCTACCCCCATACACACACACACAACCACGTCCTATCTTCTTTCCTTAATTTATGCTTCTTCTTATCAATTACTGGTTTTTTTAAACACATTTAAAAAAAATACACTTTACTTCTTTCTCTTGTTGGTTTATTGTCTGCCCCTCTCCCATTAGAAGAAATACTCCGTGAAGGCGGGCATTCTTTTTTCCTGTGGTTCATTGCTGTCTACTCAGCACCTAGACAAATCTTTCTCAAACTTTTTTTTTTCATTATTGCTCCCCTAGGAAGCCCTTTTCATATTTTTTTTCCTAATCCCTTCCACCAATGCAATTTTTATACCACAGATATACTGTATATCCATTTATTTTCTGTGACGCTTTGGAGGGACAGAAACCACTATAATATCTAAGAACCAGTATTTGCCCATTGGGGCAGTATTACTTGGCTGAGAATGAATGATCTAGAATAAGGCCCTGCGTGAAGTACATGATAACTATATGTTGAATAAATGAATGATTTAATTAATATGCACCAAATTTTATCACATTGAATACCATCAATGTGTTAACTTATGCCCTGAAAAAAAATTTTCAAGCAAATATCAACAAGCTTTTTCAGTCACTTCTGTTTAATATAAACGTATCCTGAAATTACAAGGTGAGCTGCTAAAATTCTGTTCACATTTAACTGTATAAACCAGATTTACTCTGAATATGTAACCAGAATAAAATACAGGTATAAATTACACTTTGAGGCTACAGCTAAAACCACCTCACTCATCCATAAAGCCTGATTTTGAATTTTGCACTAGTTGGAACAGCCTCATTAACTTGATAATTAAATGCTATAAATTCAACAATATAAAACCTCTAAGGTTTCGCATAAAAAATTTACTTAAAACTTTGAAAAGCATTGCATTCAACTGCGTGCTCCTAGATGTAAGAGGGATTGCGATTTATTTGCTTTTACAGCTCCGTTGTCCAGTACCTGACGACATGGTGCATGCCTAGTAAAGGCTGCCTGAATGAACGCAGTCTGGAGCTATTTAAGAGGGGTTTACGGAGATCCTAGAACTTGAATAGAGACTGAAAGCTTAAACTGAATTTGGATAGGGGAAACATTTCTCAGTCGAGAGAACATTAGAAAAAAAATAATGGCAATTGTATGTTGGGGGACACAAGGAAATCATATGGCGTGTATTAAGAAAGTCTGATTATGGAAAGCCTTGAAAACCAGCCTTGGGGGTTTGGACTAAAAGCCGAAAGCAAACAAGAAGCCATTGTAGGAATCCATGAAGTGGAGGGACATCCTTAAAATCGTCCTTTGAGAAAGATCATCTGGCAACAGCATCGCTGTGAGACCGAGTCGACTCAGTGGCAACAGGTCTGGTTTTTTTGTACAAGTGTAGGCAACTGCGAGCCCTGGTGGCACACAAGTTAAGAGCTCTGCTGCTAACCGAAAGGTCAGCGGTTCAAATCCACCAGCTGCTCCTTGGAAACCCTATCAGGCCATTCCATTCTATCCTATCAGATCACTATGAGTCGGAACCAACTCTGCGGGCAAAGAGTTTTTTGTTAGGCAACTGAGACTCTTCAGACATTCAGAGGAAGTGTGTGGCATGCCTCAGAATTGCCCCATCAGAGAACAGGGTGGTTGAACACTGGTTGAGGGCCGCCCCCAGGTGTGAACACCTCCACAGTCCCTGGCAGCACCTGCACAGGTATTTCAGAGAAAACCCTAAGGCAGAAAAGCAAAGAGCCACCCCACCCCGTGCATCCTACTGCTCACCCCAGCTGCGCTGAAATCAGCAGCCCGAGGAGCTGTGACGTGGGTACCACAAGCAGCTGCAACCCCGGGCTTCCTCAACCGCAGCGCTGTCTCCATTCTGGTCCCGATAATTCTGTTGTGGGGCTCTCTTGTGCACGGAGGATGTTTATCCGAGTCCCTGGCCTTTCTTCACTAGATTGAGCTGCTCCCTGCCCAGTTGTAACAATGAAAACTGTTTGCAGACTCTGCCAAATGTCCCCAGGAAGGCAAAATCACACCCCGTGGCTGAAAACCACTGTGCAACCCTGAACTTGGACAAGTTGCTTCACTTCTTTAAATCTCGGTTTCTTCATCTGTAAAATGAGGAAAATAATAGGTCTGACCTCACAGGTTTCTGAAGAGGGTTAAATGAGATGGTGAATGTTAAGCACTTAGCAGAATACCTGGCACGTGTACACGTTTAATAGAAATGGTAATAATAACAACAATGGCAGTTCTGTGTAAAATCTCCGGCTTCAGAGGGGTGTATTTTTATGGCTAGAATTCAAGGTTTAATTTCCTCTTTTGTGATTAAAAAATAATAATGTGCTTATTCCTAATATCTAGTTCAATAAATGTATCAGAGGCTGAATCTCAATGTGAATAAATCAAAGTGGAAAGGCTGACATCAATCACTTTCATCTCCTTCTATTACCAAACACCAATTAGCGCTCTTGCGTTAAACAGGACCACGTGTCACTTTGTTGTCACTAAGTGAACGTGAGGTGTGAAGACGAAAGAACTTTGCTTTCAAAGTGAATAAAAGATTAGAATATTGTACCCAAGAATAGTGTTGCAGAGTTTACACTTCAGTATTTTACAAAACGCAGATTTAAAATGTACATTTACTAAAATAAATTTTTTGAACGTAATCTGCAGTCTCAGGCTTAAAGGCATGAATATTTTAGGCTTATTAGCATAAACTGGATACCAGCGTGCAAACACTGAAATGAATTTAAAGAAATTGTAAATGATTCATTACACAGAGTAATTAGATTTTTGTATGATCGGAGCAAATGCATTAGCAAAAACAATTATGCACTGATACAATGAGAAACCACTCTCAGGGAAAAAGTCATTAGTGTAATAAAAAGGACACTTCGCAGGAGCTCCTCCTGTACGTTCTTAGACTCAGTCACAAACAGCTGTTCCCATCTGCTGAGGCCAGCCCTTGGCAGAGATGCATGACAAACCTCTGCCAAACCCTCATCTGTTGCAAATGTCTGTCCTAGAACTCTCAGAGACTAAATCTCTTTGAGAGACAGCAAATGAATCTACAGTGAGACTGGCTTAAAACATTCTTAAGAGCTTTTAGGGAAGTAATAAAACAAGACAAACAGGAAAATTGTATTCATGGGAAATCACTTTTGTGGCTTCTGTTTCTTCTGTCTCTGAGACTTTTAGAGGGTGTGTAATTTTGCCCAAGGAGCCCCAGTGGTGCAGTGGTTAAGCGCTCAGCTGCTAACCGAAAGGTCGGTGGTTCCAACCCACCAGCCACCCTGAGGGAGAAAGATGTGGCAGTCTGCTTCCATAAAGATTTACAGCCTTGGAAACCCCGTGGGGCAGTTCTACCGTGTCTTATAGGGTCACTATGAGTCAGAAACAACTTGAAGGCAGTGGGTTTGGTACTTTTGCCCACAGTGGAATCACTGTTTAAATACATGGCATTGTATTGTAACGACTTTTTTTGTGGTGTATATATATATACGTAACAAAACATTCACCATTTCGACCTTCTTTGAATGTACAGTTCAGAGACGTTATGTTCCTTGTGGTTTTCATCACCATTGTCTGTTTCCATGTTTTTCCATCACCCTTAACAGAAGCTAATAAGTGTCCCTAAGTGACAACTCCTCCCTTCCCCTGTAATTACTTTTGAATGTGTCGTGTTGAACTCTTCAAGTGCCCGTGGCAAGGCATTGTCACCTTCGTCTCCACAGGACCTAGCACAATGCAGGCATTCAATAAACGATGAATGAATGAATAAGAGACGGTTGGTCCAGCTCACCATGACTGAGGCACAAGGCCCCAAGATCAGTTAAGAACTTAAAATATCAGTCTGAGTGTTCACAGGGATATCTTAACAAGCACTGCACCTCAAAACCACCGAAGCTTCCCCTCTTGTCTTAGCCTTCCTAGAATAGATACAGTCGGAGGCAGCGGAAGTCAGGCAATCATGTGTAGATTCTGAATGTTCACAGAGCCATGTGACATGGGTCAGATCTACATCCCCAAAGAAAAGAAGTTAGGCACTCTTCCAGATCGCTGAAACAGAGAAAGATGTTTGCCAGAAATTTCCAGTAACTCGGCAAAGTGTTGCTGTTGTCATTGTTTTTCTGCTTGGATTCATATTCTAATTGCCTCCATTCTCCATTAGTCTATTCAAGTTCAGCTACAGCTTCAAATAAACTAACTTGAAGCTGAGTGTCCTAGGGGGATATAAAGCAAGAAGCCTCGAGACAAAGGAGAAGCCCTGAAAACTAGCTCCACTGTGTCTCTGAACAGCCTGAATGCATCCAGGTGGTGGCCCGAAAACTACAAAATGAAACTGGATGCACCCCAACACTCAGGAAATGCTTATCTGAATTTTACAAATAAGGATGTTAACTCTTCTCCCAATGTGAGGCGTCTGAGCTTACCTTAATTTATTAAAATGTCAAAAGCAAAGCCATGTAGATCAATCGATTCTCTTTAATTTCTGTGGATGTTCTAGTAAGTGGCTTTTCTGTAAGGATTCAGTCGGGAAAGCTTAAATGAAACAATGGTGAAGATAGAGTGGTTTTAAAAACTGAACTTAAGTAAGAAAACTGTCTCCCAGGAAGTGACTTTGAATAATAAAAAAAAATCAAATGAAGCGCACTAGAGTCTCACATTGAGGTTATTTCTGAGATCCTGGCTACGCGATTGTGCTAGAGATGAAATAGTATACGAACCAGCGCCTTCTGGGGCTTCCATTATGGGTCTCTGTCATATTTCATCCACGACAACTCACCCTCTATTGCCCTAGTCATGTTTACAGCCAGCCACAAGCTTCAGTTTATGACTGATCACAGCAGATTCCCAAGATCTGACGGAAAACTAAGCAAGCACCATATAAATGAAAATGAAATAATCTGTGAGAAAGCTTTGTAAACAGCAACACAGCATGCAAATCGGAGTTAATATGGCACAGAAAGCTCATTGGACCTTTTTTTTTCCCTTTTCTTTTAACCAAATAATCTGACTAATTACAAAGATAAAATCTCATTAAATCTTTTAACCTGATTTTCGTTTTTAATCATCAGGAGCCGATTTATTTTCTGAGAGTAGATTTGTTTTCTTAAACTACATCTCTTGCCCTTCCTTGCTCTGATTGAATCTCACAGAGACCACTGTGATGTATCACCTCTGGAACCATTTGATTCAAGGCAAGATAGGATTATTCCACCTGCATTACAGGAACTCACCATGGAAACCACATAACAGAGAAAAATGAGTAAGAGAAAAGCAAATCAAAATCACTGTGGAGACCGGAACACAGGTAGTTAAAATGACAGCCAGAGTTCCCCCTGCTTCCTAGGAATCTAATTCTGGGCCTTAAACAGAATTCACAGACCTATTTTAAGTCAGGTTGTTCTCGTCAGTTGCTTTGAAGTCGATTCGGACTCATGGAAATGACTTTGTTATCTTAAGCTAAATGGCCTGCAAAATAATCTCCTCGCTCCCAACTTAATTCTTCTCTTTTTTTTCAGACCTAACCATTTAAAAACTATTTGTGAGATTCTACTTTGGTGAGTAGCATCTGGGGTCTTGAAAGCCTGTGAGCGGCCATCTAAGATACTCCACTGGTCTCACCCCTGGAGCAAGGGAGAATGAAGAAAACTAAAGATACAAGGGAAAGATTAGTCCAAAGGACTGAAGGTCCACAACTACCACAGCCTCCACCAGACTGAGTCCGGCACAGCTAGATGGGGCCTGGTTACCACCACCGACTGCTCTGACAGGGAGCACAATAGAGGGTCCTGGACAGAGCTGGAGAAAAATGTAGAACAAAACTCTAACTCACAAAAAAAAGACCAGACTTACTGGCCTGACAGAGACTGGAGAAACCCCTAGAGTACGGCCCCCAGACACCCTTTTAGCTTGGTACTGAAGTCACTCCCGAGGTTCACCCTTCAGCCAAAGATTAGACAGGCCCATAAAACAAACTGAGACTAAAGGGACACAGCAGCCCAGGGGCAAGGACTAGAAGGCAGGAGGGGACAGAAAAGCTGGTAATGGGGAACCCGAGGTTGAGAAGGGCCAGTGTTGACATGTCGTGGGGTTGTTACCCAAAGTCATAAAACAATATGTGTACTGTTTAATGAGAAACCAGTTCGTTCTGTAAACCTTCATCTGAAGTACAATTTAAAAAAAGGAAAAAAAAAATCTATTTGTAAGAATGGTACAAACAGAAAATAAAATACAAAAACGACACTGTATTTTAAAAAAAGGCTCCAGGAGTCATGTCAATAAGACCATTGTGAAAGACATTAAAAACCAAATTGCCAATGATATGCTTTGCTCTAAGTTTCTTTTTCATTCTTTAGGAATTTTTTTTTCCTTCTAAGTTTGCGGCTCTGTGGGAAGGAAAGCTGGGCTTTTAGATGCCTCATCATACTAAAACGAAATTTAATACTAATTTTTTTTTTAAAAGAGTGTCTCAAAATTTTTCTTAATGTCTTCACATCTATTGGAAATATTGCAGCATTGCAGACACACACAAATGGCTCCATGTGATGTTTTGAAATTCATCTCAACTGAAGACTGAGTTCCAACCTGTATGTGGGACAGACTGACAAAGAGTCCAAAAGTTTCAGCATTATTTCCTTAGTGTGAGGACTGACTTCAGGGTTCTCCCGATCCAGGACTGAAACCTCAGGAACATCATTATCTCTCCTTTTCTCTCCTCCTCCTGAAGCTCGGTTGAGAAGCCTCTGCCAGGTCCTCTCTAAGTCTGCTTACTCGGACGGGGGGCGTAGCCTGCCGTCTTGCCGGGACGCGTCTTGCGGGAGTAGTGGCGGATCTTCTCCCTGCGTGCTCGTTGGTGTGGAAGTCGTTGCCCAGAAGGGCGCAGTATTTCTCAGTGATGACCTTGGCCGCCGCCTCCGTAGTTTTGATGGGAATCGGACCCACGTTAGCGGGTTCGTGGGAAAAGAGCCAAACTTGTTGTCTCCTCTCAGTTAAAAAGAAGTTTGAGCACATCCCCAATAGATTTATTTTAAAACATATATAAAAATATTTCTCCCTAAGAACAGAACATCAACTAAATACCTAAGACATTTCATAATTTCCTTGGCGTGGAATTAAGGTTTACTCTATCGCCATTAACTTGTTGTTTCTTTTCTTTTCCTTTACTGTGCGCTGGGGTTTCTTCACATCTTAAACAGCTTCTAGGTGCCTGTGTTGCTGCCCTGAATCCCACCTGGGACACACTGAGCCTTGGTACACATTACGATGCAGTTTGCACTAGTTTCATCTCTGTAGGGCTGATTTTTCGGAGTCGAACCTAGTCAAATTCCACTTGAATAGAATTCAGTGGGCTGCTCAAATTCGCGTGTTAAAATTGTATAGAATTAAATATTTTATGAAATGAGTGATCTATTTTACGGACTTAAATTTATTTTTTTCAGATATTTGGGTCATCAAATTGTTCTAGCAAGATATATGTGGTAATATCTATTTCATTCTTACCAATTTCATTTTTTTTTAAATTAACGGGATTGAAGGACTCAGAAGCAACTTGACAGCAGTGGGATTGTATTGATACCAAGTGCTACAGTTCCCAAAATATTCTTCAAGATGGGAATTAAAGGGGATCAGAATGGAAACCTATTATCTTGTTTAATTATTTAAGACACTTTAAACCATACATAATACAATAAATTCACTAAAAAATGCTTAAGAATATATGTCATGTTACTACAATAGGAAATAGCATGGAAAAATTGTATTTCAAAATAACTCTAAGTGATTACACACACACACACACACACACACACACACACACACACACACACACACCGTCCATGAGTTATTTTCCGGAGCCTAGCTACCAGCCTGCAGTGGGCTAGTGGTCCTGCAATTAACTGTCATCTTATTAAGTGCAAAGGATTGGAATGACATCTTCCAGTCACATCTGATTTAGCCACACATGTGGTCAGATAATGTACTCTCTAGTCCTTCTGTGAATATTCAGATAATGTATTTAAAAACCAAATAATAATTTCTTGAGTCAGGTAGGCACTGTGATATTATCCACTTCTCACATTCTTTTGTGTGGATAACCAGGAGGTGGAGGTGTATTACTTTTTTCTTTTATTTTATTATATTTCTAATTAAGTTTACTAGGTCACATTAGAGGACAATTAAGTTAATGTTTTTCTATGCTTAATCCTTTTTTCTTTACTGAATTATTTTCCCTTTAAAGTTTTAGGAGCAGTTGAACCGGGAGAGGGGCTCAGATGCTACTCTGCTAGTGAGGGAAAAAAAAATGCATCCTTTCAAATGTTCACGTGCCTATTCTTAGCTTTCATTCTAACTAATTTAATAACATTAAAAATTAATCTTTGCTGCTCTTTAGGAAAGTGAAAATTTTAGCCAAGAGATTGGAGAGAAGATTTGTGTGCATATTTAATTATTTAAATATTTCTGCCTGTCCCTGCCACTGAAGCTGTAACTCAGGGAGGAGAGGGTTGGTGCTTTGTGACAGCGATGGGGCATTTGTAAATCTGCAGTGAGTTGCTGTAAAGCATAGGCATTGCCCAATCATAAGCCATTTCCCAGGGCAAAGGGAAATCATCTAAGGGCGGATGGTGTATTTCATAGGCCTTTTGCTAAAGCCAGGTTTCATAATTTATTACGCCAGCTTTGTTCCTATCGTACCAAATATTTCCCTCCCTCATTGCTAACCAGCCTCCACTGGCATAAAGAGAAACATTCAAGAGAAATATCTCCCTTCTCCAATTCATCTGTCCCTCCTCTTCCTCCTACCTCCACTCACCCCTTTTTTGAGAACCCTTCTGACATCTCTGGCACCCTCAGCAGAACCTCAGAGAGCTCCCAGGGCAAAGTCCAATGCTTTTGACGTGTAGCTAGGAAGCAGCCTAGGATGTGACCTTCTCCTGACCCATTGCCACTGAGCAGACTTCCATTCCTAGCAACCCTATAGGACAGAGTAGAACTGCCCCACAGGATTTCCACGGCTGAAAATCCTCGTGGAAGCAGACTGCCACATCTTTCTCCCAAAATGCAGCTGGTGGGTTCAGACAGCCTACTCTTCTGTTAGCAGCCAACTGCTTAGCCACTGTGCCACCAGGGCTCCTACCCAGGTTCAGAAACACCCGTATACATACAGTGATCACAGCTTTGATCCCAGAATGATCACTGGTAACATTTTCCCCTATGCAAAGCTTTTCAAGACTTAATGTAAATTTCTCAGTGGCAAGCAAAAAAAGTCTAGATGGTAGGAACCAACCAGGGATTAGAGGAAGAGGATCCGGATTAGGAAAACTTCAGCTGCTGACTGCAGTGAATCTTTGAGTTCTCGATAGTTCTTGAGTAAGAAAGGTCATAAAGCTCAAGTTGGTGCTCTCTTTAGCGGCAGCCTGGACATTTATATAATTCTCTCCCTTTCTCCTTTCCTCCATAGTCCTGTTCCAGAGTGAAAACATCAGAGGAAAAGAAGATGGAGTGGGAGAGGGATGGAGGACGAGACTCAGTAAGAAAATGTTCTAGTTTACACTCTCATATCTTCCCCCAAACACTTCCAGATTTTTCTGTAAGGTTGAATGAGCTGAAACATTCTCTGGAGCATTTTACCTATCATACGGAATCTCTCTATTAATAGCAAACTACTTCGTCATGATAAAAAATAATAACAAAATATAAGGGTAAAATGATTATGCTATATACTCTTAAACGTTGTTGGTTTTACAGGCTTTGTAACACCTCCTCCAGCTGCCGTCCTAGATTTCGTCTGATATTTGTCGTAGTAGTTCCACAAAGCAGAGAAAGATCATCCTCTGTATTCATTAGCCAGAGAAAACATAATTGGGCTGCCTATTTACAGCGCAAAATTGTGCCCCTGTAGAAGAGTGGTGGAAGGGGGCGGGGTGGGGAGGGTGTTATCTTCTGCCAAGACCCTGTGTAGAAGCAGGAGATCATGGTGTGCGCTTGCCCAGCGATTCCAAGGTCTGCGTGATCGGCTGGATAGTTCCATCTTTAATTATCCTGATTCATTGGCTGTTAATTCTGTCAGGAATTTTTGACAGAAAATCAGCACATTAAAAACAAAACTGAATGCATTCATTCTGGTCCTTTAAGCCTAAGATACTAACATAGCAACCAATCCGATGGAGGGGATCGGGTTGAGGGGGAGGGGGATGATATCACAGCTGCACAATCGCACGTTGTAATCACTGCTGTTATCTTCTGCTCTTTATAGTCAATAGTTCTCTGATAGTTCTCTGTGCTGAGCACTGCATACTGATTTGGAGAAAAAGAAATGTTTCTGAATACATACCGTCTTTCTGGTATACTTAGAACAATTCACTTCCCTTTTTTCCTTTTCTGACTTAAGATTTTCTAACTTCAGAGGTCATGTGACAGCAGTTACTTATTTTTCTTTTTATATATATATAATTTTGTAGGCAGGGTATGTGTCTGATGGGGTGGGCATGCAAAAAAAAATTAAAGTATAAAGAAATTTCTTCTTAGTAAGAGCCAGATTCAAACACTGGCATTTAACTGTTCTGACATGGGGTGAGGGATGTTTACGCAGGTTTTCCTCCTTAGAATCTAGGAGGTGCAAGGAACCAGAGGTTATGAAAAAAGGCAGCGCGTGAACTCAGATGTGAGGCTCTTCAGTCCTCAGAAACTTCAGCGTTCTCTGACCAGAGACTTCAGGGAGTGGACATGCCTTGGGAAATGAGTGTCCCTGCTCACTGCAGCTCCCGCCCCAGCGCTGGATAGGAGGCTGGGTGGTGGGAAGTGCGTGCTTTAAAGGGGCGATGGGTGCGCTCACTCTCCATGAAGAGGGTTGGAGAGCAGGAAGCAGCTGTTATGGGGCCCAGGCATTACAGCCCCCACCCTCAGCCAGCTAGATCTGGTTGCATTCCACTCCCTCCTATCTGGGAGGATACAACGAGCTAATGGATGTGACCCAGCTTTGAAAGAACAACTGAAGGACTGACTAAGAGCTCTACTTTGAGATGATAGCTAGTAGTCGTGGAGTCGATTCAGACTCATGGCAACCCCGTGTGTGTCAGAGTAGAACTGTGCTCCAGACGGTTTTCAATGGCTGATTTTTCAGAAGTAGGTTGCCAGATCTTTCTTCTGAGGCACTTCTGGGTGATTAGAGCCTCCAACCTTTCAGTTAGCAGCCGAGAGCATTCGCTGTTTGCACCACCTGTTTGCTGGATACTTTATATAATAACTCATTTAATCCTTAAACAACCCTGTGAGGTAGGTTTTTTAATTATTCCCATTTTATAGGTCAGGAGACTGGGGCTTAGGAAGGTAAAGTTCCCGGCCCAAGGTCACACTGCTTGAAAGTAATGCTGATATTCTCACTCACGCTGTCACCCAGGTGTGGCCACCACTCGCCTTGTCTACTCACCAAACTGCCTCTCGGTGTGCTGTCATTATGTCTGAGGAGGCAGTACCATCTCACGAGACGACCCCAGGATTTGTGGTCAGAAGACCCGGCTCGCGCCGCTGCTCTGCCTGTTTCTGGTATGTGACCATCGTCAGCCTGCTTTCTCATCCCTTGCCAATAAAATGGGGGAAAATTGGATTTACCTCAAAGGACCACGGTAGGAATTGCATACAGTAGTTGATACATAACTGGTGCTCAATTAATGTTTGTTAAGTCTGATTTCCGGGTGACTAAATTCTATAATGACACTATACATGTATATTTTCACATTTCATAGCAATTTGATAACATCTCAGCTTGTCTTTGAGAACTTAATTCTTCACTGTACTCTTATTCCGCACATAGATACCCACGCATTTGTCTCCACATTTACAGCTCAAATTCTCCACCAAACGTGCTTCCGTATGTCGAAGAAGATGCAGGCACCTCATGGCAGGAACTTGGTGACAGTGTTGAATTCTATCACGCGCCCGGCAGTGGACTATACACAAGCTTTACGTTTATTCACACAAACATTTCCTAACCCAAGCTCCTCACCCACACAGGATTCCTACTCTGGGCTGTTTGGGGTGCTTCCCAGCTTACAGCCCCCAACACTGTGCCCACCCCAAGAAGGAGAATGCTGCTGCCCATGTAGTTAGGGTGGGAGGCTCAGCTGCGCAGGTGACAGCAAAAGGGGAGGAGATGACGAGAAAGAGGGGGCGCGGCATGGACCAGGGACAACCTGGGCTTCGGGGTGGTGGTCTGCCTCTGGGGAAGGTGGTCCAGAAGCTTTTTGGGCACAATGGAGTGAGGTGTGCTTACATGTTGAGGGACAGAGGGACCACGAAGTTATCCCCAGCCTTTGTGACACTAGGAAAGGATGCACAGAAACAGCAGATCTCAGGGCCTTTGCACGTGCTCTGCCCGAGATGCTCTCACTCCCATCCTTTGCTTAGCTGGTATCTTCTCCGCAAGATCCTTTCTTGACTTTCCTCTCCGAAGCAGTCCCCATCGTTCCATTTCTCAAACCACTGGAACGCTGTGTCATCTCCACAGCACTATTGTCACCTGAAATTAAACTGTTATTAAGTTACTTGTTTTCTGGTTTGTCTGCGCCTTCTGCAACGCCACCTCCTTACACCTATATCCTCAATGCCCAGAATAATGACTCATGCGTGTTTATCAAGTGAATGAATGTTGATGAATTTCACCCTTTCTAGGCTGTTAATTTCCTATTATTCTAGATTTCCAATTGGATATTCCATTTTTACTCAACACCGAGCCTCAAAAACTAAGCTGCAGGTCCTTCTACTAGTCCCCAAAACAGCCAAGAAATTTCCTGTCTCAGGATTTTTGCATGCCGTTCTCCCTGCCTAGAACATAGCCACCTCAACTCCCTCCTTCTCCCACCAAACCCTCTCCTCTTCGGACAGTCGGCTGCTTCTCATCCAAATTCAATGTCGTCTCTCAGAAAGGACTTCCCCTGACCAACCAGTTATCTCATCGTTTTCTATCAGAATAATCTGGTTTCTTCCCCCACCCCACCCCCGTTTCATTTATTTACCTATTTATTAGTTTCGTTTCTATCTCCCCGACTAGACTATAACCTTTGCTAGGGCAGAGACCATGCACATTTTATTTTACAATGTATGCTTAGGATATAATACAAGGCATAGAACACCAAAAAAAAAAAAACAAAAAAAAACAAAAACCAAACCCGTTGCAGTTGAGTCAATTCCGAGTCATAGTGACCCTACAGGACAGAATAGAACTGTCCCATAGGGTTCACACGGAGTGCCTGGTGGATTCGAACTGCCAACCTTTTGGTTAGCAGCCATAGCGCTTAACCACTGTGCAACCAGGGTTTCCACATAGAACACAGTGGGTACTAAATGAGTTCTTGAATAAATAATAAATGAATGAATGGTTTTAAGACAGTCTCTTCACATTTGGACTAGAGGCAAATCTTACTTGCAAATTTATTAATAGTTATAACTCCTCACCTCTTTAAATTTCTATATAAACTATCCCTTTGTTAAAGGACAAGTTAAAATTCTACTTTGTCCATAAGGCTTCACTAAACATTCCAGCCACAGCCACCTCATTCATTTAATTCACAAATGTGTCCTGAGCATTTACTGGTGCCAAGTGCTGCAAGGGATAGAAAGATGCATTAGGTATGGTCACTGACCTCAACGAGCTTTGAATATTTATCACGTGCATTTGGACTGGATTGCAATTTATATGTGTCAAATGAATAAATGAATCTGCTTAATCATAGCTTTGTTGACATCTCAGCTCCTTTTCCTTATTCTTCATCATATTAAACACAAACACGTAGCTTATTCCCATAATCTTCCTGGGAAGGGTCAAGAAAGGGCATTGTTCCAGAAGAATCAAGAGATTGTCTTTTCCCAGTACAGGACTGATGCTGGGAAGTGAAGTAGCTCCCCAGCATCTCCTATGTCTGATTTACACCCTATTAATTCACTATATTTAAATAAACTTTCTGAAAACCACACCCTCTTGTATCCAAATGTAAACATGGAAACATTTTCTAAACCAGAAGTAAAAAGATTTTAATGACTACCATTCGAAGGGACTTCCTTTCACTGGTTCAAATATCTCTTAGTCTCTTTTTCTTTTTCTCCTCCAGCTCCTCATGATCATTTTGTGATTGTGGCCCCTCAAATTTGAAATCAACTTTCAAATTAAATTCAGAGGTTTTTCATTGCTGCATCCATTATAGCCAAAGCTTGAGGAAATTTTGTGCATGTAATGCAAAAACAGGTAGCTAAAATGTGGGAGATACAGTCGGCCGCTTGGCTGGTTCATTTCAATGATGCCCCACAGCAGGTCTGGATGATGTTTCCCTGCAGGAGATAAATGGACCAGCTGCTGCGGCAGAGTCTCAGCATAGTCGCTGTGCTACCAATTTTCTAGAGCGTGTCTGAGCTTTATTCTTTCTAGCCCTACTTTCTATCCCCCCTCAACTGCAGGTTGCTAGAACTGCCTTCTCCTTGATGCACCTCCTCCTTTCGGCCCTGCCTGCCTCAGCCACAATGATGGCATTCCAGTGTCCTTTCTGTTCGTAAACTCCCCATCAGTCCACTGTACTAGCTCCCTGCACTAAGTCCAACCTCACTGACTCAGACTTCCAAACAACAGACTTCAGAGCCTCATCACCTGCCCTCATCACCTATAATGTTCTGGTTATATTTTCCACTCAACTACAGCAATTCTGTTTGTCACTTTCCAACATCCATTCACTAAGTTGTTGAATCTCCTCAGTCCTCTTGTTAAATCTATTATCAAGACATGTCAGTTCTAGCTCCAAAATGCATCCTAACTCCCAGCACTTCTTGTCATCCTCACGGTGACAACCTTAGTTCAAGTTTTCCTAGACATTCCCTGACAGACTCCGCTCACAAGTCTCCCTGACTCCCCTCCACAGATCTGGAAACAGATCTGCACACATCCTTTCTAAAACGTACGTTAGGTCATGTCATTCCCCGGCTTAAAAAGTTCCAGTGGCTTCCCTTTAGAACCACAGTGAAATCCAAACTTCCTACCTGGTCCCACAGGCCCTGTGTGATGTGACGCCTCAGGCCCTTCACTGCCCCTTTTTTCATCCACTCTACAAGCAAGGCCCTCTCCTTCCTGTAGAAAAACACCAAGCTCCTTCCCTTCTCAGGGCCTGTGGCTTGCTTTTTCTTCCACTTGAACCCTCTTTCCCTGCGTCTTCGCCTGGCTTCCTCCTCATCAGTGGGTTTCGATTTAAATGTCATCTTCTCGCAAATGCCTTCCCTGACCTCTCTAGTTAAGCAAGACCCCTCTCAGTCTCTACGGCATATCCACTTTTTTGTGTTCTTAGCACACAACTGTAAGGGAAATTATCATATTGAGTTGTTTACTTGTATGTTGTCTACCTGTCTCCCCTTAGAATGCAGACTGCTTACGGTCAGGCTCGGTGTGAGTGTTGTTGACCATTGCCTCGCCAGCATTTAATGCAGAATCCATCATACAGCGGACATTCCTTTCATTCATTCAACAAATGCTTTGTTAGCAGCTACAATGTGTCTGCCATGGAGTCCCAGGTGGCACAGTTAAGTGTCTACCACTAACCTAAAGGTTGGCAGTTTGAACCCCCCCAGAGGCACCTCAGAAGAAAGGCCTGGCAATCTGCATCTGAAAGGTCACAGCCTTGAAAATCCTATGGAGCAGTTCTACTCTGCACACACGGGGTTGCCATGTCATGAGTCAAAAATGACTCAATGGCACCCAGTATGAGCTGTGAATAAAACTGAAAAGTTTTTGTCCTCGAAAAGTGTGTATTATTTGGGGTAGGGAGGGGGCACACTATAAATAAACTTAATAAACAAGTAAATATATACTCTATCAAGTGATAATAAGTGCTGTAAAAAAGTAATGCAGAAAGGGTACAGGAGGTGCCAGTGAGAACCTCCCCTTCCCCATTAAAAGCAACAACTGAGTGAATTGCTCCTGCCTTTGTCTCCACAGCACCCTAGATGGACCTTTTCCTCACACTTAGCATATTTTATTATAGTTATGTTTACACGACTTTTGTCCTTATTTGGCTTTGAGATGTAAGTTAGTGATGATATTATGCATATCTTTCCTGGCCTAGGACCTGGCATATAGCAAATATAGAATAAACACAGTGGAAGTAAAGAATCAATGGCTGATCATGAATGATCTTTTCTCACTCTCTGGGGTTCTTCTGTGTAAAACTTTATGCAAGAGCTTTATTGTGCTATCTGGAAACCGTTTTATCATTTGTTCCCTCACATAGAGTGCAATGCTCCGTTTGGTGTCTCTGAGCATGAACATATGGAAGGAACAGCCCGTAACAGCTGTGTGTTTTTAATCTGTTAAATCTTTGTCTGAATCTGGTTGGATTAAGGTCTGCTCTCATTTTTTTCAGCCCACAGTAATAGGGGGTAAGCTCATTTACCCCTTGTATGACAAACGCAGTATTTGTGCACACAAAGCCGGTACGTAACACATCCTATGCACTAACTTGGATTCCTTTGTTACAAAGAGAACAAAGAGTGAGCAGAAATTGTGTGTTGTACACTTCTAACCCAGATCCTCGGCATCCGGCCACACATCAGGGACAAATCCTATTTTCCTGTGGAAATGCCGTGTTACATTTGCTGTCCTTCTCCACAATGACATTACACTACTTCCCTAGACAGCAAACCAAAAAAAAAAAAAACCCGTTGCCATCGACTCTATTCCAACTCATAGCAGTCCTATATGAGAGAGTAGAACTGCCCTATTGGGTTTCCAAAGAGTGGCTGGCGGATTCGTACTGCCGACTTTTTGGTTAGCAGCCAAGCTCTTAACCACTGCGCCACCAGGGCTCCAGACAGATGAAAGCAAAGGCGTTTCTTTTCCAGGGTTTCTATGTATCTCAGTATTAGAAGCCGTTAAAGGCTTTAAGCCCTTTTCTGTTTTTGTAGAATTGGTTCCTGGGTTGCATCCATGCTACAGCCAAGGGAACTACAGAAGTAGAAAATAATGAAATCTGACTTCATATCCATATGAGGGATATTAAGAGGATACTAAAACTTTTCCCAAAGAATTGGAATGGTGGGCAAGCATGGCAGGAGAGGAAATACCTCAATACTCACTAGGCAGTACTTGTCCTTGTAAAAGACATCTCACGTACCCCTACCAACAAAAGAAAAAACAAAGGGCCTATTTCTCTACTCAAAGCATATAATGACTGTGGTTAAAGGATAGAAAAGAAGAAGAGATGATCGTGTCGCATATTATACTGGATTTCAAAATGCATGTGGTTTCCTGCCTGAAATGTCATGTCTAGAATCTCCTTCAGAACAGTTTAGGCTGGGTGTCATATACTTTCTGCCTCCTTTTTCAATGGTATGTATATAAAAATAGAAAGAACTAGAGAAATACCTCTTAGCCAAAATATATCGCATTGTCTGTCTTTCAGAGTCAGGCAAGAGAGTAAAAGACTACATCATCAATTACATCCCCACTACCGATTCATCAGTGTTTATGTCCTTCGGGGTGGGTCCCCTGTAACAGCTATTGGTATGAAGTGCCAAAGACGCTTTGGACTGAGCACCAATTTGACAAGTGTGATCCAAGCACCTGGAGAGGATCTGAGTCTTGCAAGACAGCCAGGGAAAAATCAACACAAGTATGAACTGTACTTGGGAATTGGTATGGACTAACTTTTATTTCAGGCAGTGAAGGACTACCATTTCATAAGGTTTGGGAAGGTGGGTCTTTCATGCCCGTCTGCCACTGGCATGGGAACCACTGGTGGATCCAATGAGTCATGCTTTAGCTGGCTAATAAATGGAACCTTTTGGAATGCTCAGTGAATAAAGCTTCCATTATTCATCCATCTTTGACTAGCCATTGTACACAGTTCACGTCTTGTGAGCTATGCCTATGAAAAGAAGTTCTGAATGATGAACACTATTGTCAAGAATTTTCCAAGTGTTGGGGGGTTTAATTACTACAGGTGTTAGGAGAAAAAACTTCTCATATATAGTCAATTATTTCTGTTATTCTGTAGGCTAGATGGGGTGCACACATGTAGAATATAAATGCACTGAATTGGATTGGAATGTTTTGACAGCAAGATATAGCAAAAGGTTACGCTGGTACTACAGAGTGGGAGAGCATAATGAGTGATTTACGAACGGCTGCAGAGGCACAACCTTGAATCACAATGAACAGAGCAAGCTGGCTATTAAAAATGCAGAGTGGTTAATAAAACTGCATTTGATTAGATGAAGATTTGGGGGGATCATTTCTAATGCGTATTGGATAATGGTTCTAATACAGCCAAGCAGTTATTTTATTTTGATTTATAATACCCACTCATTGACGGACCCTCCAGGCACAGATACAGTAGGCCAGCAGAATTTAAATAGGTGGAATTATCAAGAGAGCCCGTGTCCATTTATATCAGGAAAATCCTGACTTAATAGATGTGCTTTATGTGATGCCTTGGGGGACACAGGTTTAGATTTTTCTGAATCCAAAGAAAGCAAAATTCCAGAGCCTTGAATTTCTTTATAAAACTCTCCTTCTCTCAGTCCTTATCTAAAAGACAGTTCAGATAATTCTCAATCTTGACTTTAGAGTAAAACACCCTTCCTTAACTCTGAAAGACAACTGAATGGCAATCTGAGAGAATGTGCTATTTTTACTTTTAAAAGAATGAAATGTTTTTATAAGAGGGATAAGTGTGTGTGGATGTGAAATGGGGTAGAGCAAATCTGAGAGGATGTCATTGATAAAACCAAAGTCATTATCAAAATACGGAGTAATGATGTTTTTTTAAAGTGTTTTTGTATCTTTTTTTTATGATCAGGTAGCCTTTTGAAAGGAAATGAAATTTTATCCTCACTTTAGAAATTGGAAATCAGATATGCAGAAGTAAAAAGAAACTTCACAGTAAGGGAATCTAAGTGATCAAAGAAGTTAGAAAGAGTAATTTCTAGTCTCACATAAAGGAAAGGCTTCTGTTTTGAAACATTCTTTTGTTACTATTCAAAGATTAGCATTTCCTTCCAATGGCCTTGGTCCCGGTGCCCCCTTCTCCCTGTCCAAACCCCTACCTCCACGGCATTCATTCCTTCCCCGCGCTACCCGACCCAACTTCCCACAATGCGTGTTATCTACAAATAGACAGAACGCAGCACAGAGTACAGAATACAGTATAGTGGTTAACAGAAGAAGCAGATCATGTTACATATTTAAGACAGATTTATGCTAAGGTCAATAAATATATGAAAAATTTTCTTCTTCAATAATAATTCAAAAACTACAAAATAGATGAGATACCACTTCCCCACTGTCACCGTCACTAAAATTTAAAAAGTTGATAACAACTATTTTCTGCAAAAATGTGAGTCAAGAGTAGCTCTCATAGCATGCCCTGGTAAAAGCGTAAATTGATACATGCTCTCATTGGCAATATCTCTTATAATTTAAGTGTATAACTTCTAGAGCTGTTTTCCTTCAGGAGAAAAAAAAGCACAAATATGGAACAATGTTGCTTTCTTGAAAGAGTGCTGTAATACATTTTCGATTTTAAAAGCTGCAGGATCTGTGCCTTAAACAAACATACACAGCTATATATACAGACATAGACAGTTGGAGAACTATATAAACTAAACTGTAAAAAAGTGGTTACTGTTAGGGATGGGAGTTGTCTGAAAACTTATGGGATATTATTTTTACATGGTGTAGTTAAGATTAATTTTAACTTCTGTATAAGTGTTTCTCTAAATTTTTTAATTAAATATATGAAAAATAAGCCACATTATAGCTTTGAGAAATACATATATCATGGACTATGGAATCAGATAGGCATAGTCTGGGTCCCGGCTCCACCAACTGAGCGTCTTAGATTTTCTAAGCTTTTGTTTCCTCAACTATAACATAGGGATACAAGTAGCTCTTATCTCGTGAGATTGTAAGGATTAATGAGCTAATGCAGGATAATTTGTGAAAATGCTTCGTGTAGTAACTGGCGCATAAAACCAAAAAACTAAACCAGTTGCCCTGGAGTGGATTCTGACTCGTGGTAACCCCGTATGTTGCAAAGTAGAACTGCACTCCATAGGGTTTTGTGTGTGTGTGTGCGCGCGCGCGCGCACACTTTAGGTGAAAGTTTACAGAGCAAATTAGTTTCTCATTCAAAAATGTATACAAAAATTGTTTTGTAACATTGGTTGCAATCCCCGCAATGTGTCAGCACTCTCCCCCTTTCCACCCAGGGTTCCCCATTTCCATTCATCCAAAAGTTTTCCTGTCCAGCTTTGCTTCCCGTTTGGTCCCATACACTTGATTGAACTAAGGAGCACATTCCTCATATGTGTCATTGTTTGTTTTACAGGCCTGTCTAATCTTTGGCTGAAAGGTGGACTTGGGGAGTGGCTTCAGTTCTGAGTTAAAAGGGTGTCTGGAGGCCATAGCCTTGGGGGCTCCTCCAGTCTCTGTCAGACCAATAAGTCTGGTCTTTTTTTTGTGAATTTCCACTTTGTTCTACATTTTTCTCCCATTCTGTCCAGGACACTCTATTCTGATCCCTGTCAGAGCAGCCAGTGATGATAGTCGGGCACCATCTAGTTCTTCTGGGCTCAGGCTGCTGAAGGCTGTGGTTCATGTGGTCCATTAGTCCTTTGGACTAATACTTTCCTTGTGTTTTTAGTTTTCTTCATTCTCCTTTGCTCTGGACAGGATGGGACTCCAGAGGGTTTTCAAGGCTGTGACTTTTTGAAATCTATCTCTAGACCTTTCTTTCGCTGTGCCTCTCAGTGAGTTCGAACCTCCACCCTTTGGGTAGTAGTCCAGTGCTTAACCATTTACACCACCCAGGGACTACATTGGTGTATAGAAAGCTCAATAAATATTAGAGATGATGATAATGATTAGGATGAGGAAGATGACATTCAAAGTTCAGGTTTATCTGGCCTATCAGATAGGTTTTAATTCCTGCCCGTTCCTAAAGCAGGCCAGGTCCATGGCTCCCTTGTTCTTTTAGAAGTTTGCATTTGCTGTTACATTCCATATACTTCTCCATCCAAAAAGCTGAGTTATCCCCTGCCTTGCCCCTTCACTGAAAAGTCTTTTCTGAATTCCCGTTTTCCTACATTTACTCATATAGAGCTGCCCCCATACCACCTGGCCATCTACTTCAGCTCATTTCTTGGGAATTCTCTCCAGGCCATAACTCAGAACCATTTCACTCCTCATTATCTCTATCTGTCCGTTGCCTCCTAAGTGGATGCTAGGTCTTGCTTTTTACAGGAAGTGGGCCCAGGAAGCCAAGTGACTCCTAGAAGAACTTGTTTCTCCTTGTGATTTCTAGAAGACATATGGAAAATTTATTACTTTAAATAATCGCACGGAAAGCATCAATGTGACCATAGACACATTATGCTCCGGTACCATGATTGACAGAGGTGTTTATTGAGGACTAAGGGAGAGACCGTATTTGGGAAAGTATTTTCATATTTTGAGTATATTCCTTAAAATCCTAACTGGGGCAGTTTCACTGTAAATTGTTGTTAGTGTTGTTAGGTGCTGTGGAGTCGGTTCTGACTCACAGCAACCCTGTGTACAACAGAACGAAACACTGCCCAGTCCCGTGCCATCCTCAGCTGAGCCCATTGTTGCAGCCACTGTGTCAATCCACCTCCTTGAAGGTCTTCCGCTTTTTCACTGACCCTCTACTTCACCAAGTACGATGTCCTTCTCCAGGGACTGATCCCTCCTGATAACATGTCCAAAGTACGTGAGATGAAGTATTGCCATCCTTGCTTTTAAGGAGCATTCTGGCTGTACTTCTTCCAAGATAGATTTGTTCATTCTTCTGGAAGTCCAGAGTATATTCAATATTCTTTGCCAACACCATAATTCAAAGGCATCGATTCTTCTTCGGCCTTCCTTACTCATTGTCCAGCTTTTGCATGCATATGAGGCAATTAAAAATACCATGGCTTGGGTCAGGTGCACCTTAGTCCACAAAGTGACATCTTTGTTTTTCAACACTTTGAAGAGGTCTTTTGCAGCAGATTTGTCCAGTGCAATACGTCATCTGATTTCTTGATTGCTGCTTCCGTGGGCATTGATCACTGTAAATTAGGACACAAAATTAAGTGTCCCAATCTCTACTCCCACCATTGCAAGTTAGGTGCTCCTGGAAATTGCTGCTGTCCTGACTCAGTGTGTAGACACTGTGCTGAGAGGAGAACCAAGCAGAGAAAGGAGGAATAAGTGCTCTTTTAAATCTTCAGAATTTTAATTGTCTGTTTTTCTCAACAAAGAATACGCTATACGACTGATGGTTTATCCCAGACCTCGGTCAGAAACAGATGAGTTTTGTTAATTTTCTTGGAGTCAGTAACTGGGCAATGTACAGATAAACATGTTTGTATCTGGACTGCAGCAGAGAATCATCTTCAGATATGCTGAAATAGTCCATCTTATTGCAATAAAAAGCCAGAAAACCAGGGCAGTAAGACTTGAGGTTTTCAGCAGTTTATGTTCCCTAAGACCTTTAAAGGTAATAATCATTCTGCCTTCCATTTTGGCAGCACTCGATGGTTTGCAAAGTACTTCCACATATGTTATCTTATTCAAAGAAAAGAAATGTATATTCTATAAGGGCCACTCCCGAGAGAAAATAAAATGTCAAGTAAATGAAACCTATTCCTAGATTAAACAATCCAGGTAGCAGCTCTATCAAAATACTGAACCACTTCATGAATAACAGAGGAGCCAAAAAAATAAGATTACCATCACTGGTATAAATATGAAATACGTGGGGCTTACTAAATTTTTTTCATTATGTTCATGACTCAGGAAATATAATTCCTCCCGTATTTGTTCAAATTGGAAATCAGATGATAAATGGATACTCTAGCTCTCAGTGCCCTGTGGAATTTCAATGCTTTGCCACTTGAGGCAAAAGGCATATATCGTATTTAGCAGTGTAATGAGTTTCATTTGCTCTTAGATTCCGTCCAAACTCTACTGTCGGGCCTGATTCCTGTCCCACTTTTACCTACCTGTACCTTCTTTGGGAGTCCCTGTGTGGGTTAATGGTTTACATGCTGTCATGGATTGAATTGTGTCCCCCCAAAATATCTGTCAACTTGGCTGGGTCATGATTCCCAGTGTTGTATAATTGTGTACCATTAGACACACTGAATGTAAATGGCTTCAATGCACCTGTAAAGATACAGAGAGTGGCGGAATGGATTAAAAAATGACCCATCAATATGCTGTCTACAAGAGACACACCTCAGACACAAAGACATAAATATATCAAAAATTAAAGGATGGAAAAAAATATATCAAGCAAGCAGTAACCAAAAAAGTTCAGGATACTAATCTCAGATAAAATAGACTTTAAGGCAAAATCAACCATGAAAGACAAGGAAGGACATTATATAATGATTAAAGGGGCAATCCACCAAGAAGACATAACCTTGAGGTGTATCTACACAGCCAATGACAGGGCTCCAAAATAACAAACTCTAACAGCACTAAAAAGAGAAATAGACAGTTCCATAATAATGGTAGGATACTTCAACAGACCACTCTCAGTAACGGACAGAACATCTAGAAATAAACTCAACAAAGATACAGAAGATCTGAAGGTCAAAATCAACCAACTTGACCTCATAGATATATATAGAGAGCACCCAACAGCAGCAAAGGGTGCTTTCTTTTCCAATGCACATGGAATATTTTCCAGAACAGAGCACAATTTAGGCTGCAAAGCAACTCACAAAAAAATCCAAAACATTGCTTCTTCTCTGATCACAACTCCATGAAAGTAGAAATCAACAACGTGAAGAGCAAAGAAAAAAAAATTAAATACATGGAAACTGAATAATACTTTCCTAAAAAACAACTGGGTAATAGAAGAAAGCAAAGAGGGAATAAAAAAAATTCTTAGAATCAAATAAGAATGAAAACACATCATACCAAAACCATTGGGACACAGCAAAGGCAGTGCTCAGAGGTCAATTTATAGCAATAAATGCACACATCCAAAAAGAAGAAAGGGGCAGATCAAAATGTTAGCCCTACAACTTGAACAAACAGAAAGAGAACAGCATAGGAATCCCATAGCCACCAGAAGAGAAGAAATAATAAAGATTAGACCAGAAATAAATGAAATAGAGAACAGAAAAACTAGAATCAACAAGACCAACAGTTGGTTCTTTGAAAAGATCAACAAAATTGACAAACCATTGGCCAAGCTGACAAAAGAAAACCAGGAGAGGAAGAAAATAACCCAAATGAGAAATGAGATAGGGGACATTACAACAGACCCAACTGTAATAAAAAGGATTATAATAGAATATTATACGTGATGATTACGATTGAAAAAAGCTAGAAATAGAAATATCATACTATCCAGCAATCCCACTCCTAGGAATACATCCCAGAGAAATAAGAGCCGTCACACGAACACACATATACCCACCCATGTTCACTGCAGCATTATTCACAATAAAAAAAAAAGATGAAAATAACCTAAGTGTCCATCAACAGATAAATTGATTAACAAATTATGGCACACACACAATGGAATACTATGAAATGATAAAAAACAATGGCGAATCCACAAAACATCTCACAACATGGATGAATCTGGAGGGCATTCTGCTGAGTGAAATAAGTCAATCACAAAAGAACAAATATTGTATGAGACCACTATTATAAAAACTCAAGAAAAGGTTTACACACAGAAAAAAACAATCTTTAATGGTTACAAGGGAGGAGAGAGGTGGGGAGGGAAAATACTAACTAGATAGTAGACAAATGTTAACTTTGGTGAAAGGAAAGATAACACACAATACAGGGAAAGTCAGCACAACTTGACCAATGCAAAGCCATAGAAGCTTCCTACATATATCCAAACACCTTGAGGGACCGAGTTCCTGGGGCTAAGGTCTGGGGACCATGGTCTTGGGGGACACCTAGGTCAATTGGCATACCATAGTTCATAAAGGAAATGTTTTATATCCTAGAACATTTGGGTGAGTAGCATCTGGGGTCTTAAAAGCTTGTGAGCAGTTATCTAAAATACATCTATTGGTCCCATCACGTTCGGAGCAAAGGAGAATGAAGAAAACCAAAGACGCAAGGAAAATATCAGTCCAAACGACTAACGGACCACGTGAACCACAGCCTCCACCAGCCTGAGACCAGAAGAACTAGATGGTGCCCAACCACCACCGCCGACTGCTCTGGCAGGGATCACAGTAGAGGGTTCCAGACAGAGCGGGAGAAAACTGTAGAACAAAATTTAAATTCACAAAAAAAAAGAAGACCAGATTTACTGGTCTGACAGAGACTGGAGGGACCCCCAAGACTATGGCCCCCAGACACCCTGCTACCACATAACCAAAGCCACTCCCCGAAATCCACCTTTCAGCCAAACGTTAGGTCTATAAAACAAACAGTAATGCGTGAGGAACGTGCTTCTTAGTTCAATCAAATGTAGGGAACCTAACTGGCAACATCTGCCCAAAAGCAAAGATGAGAAGGCAGGAAGGCACAGGAAACTGGACAAATGGACATGGGGAGCCCGGGGTGTCAAGGGAAAAGGGGAGAAGGCTGACATACTGCAGGGATTGCAGCCAATGTCACAAAACAATTGGTGCATAAATTTTTGAATGAGAAACTAATTTGCACTGTCAACTTTCACCTAAAACACAATAAAAACAGAGAGAGAGAGAGAGAGAACCTGCTGTAGGGGGCAGAGCTGATTTACAGTCTCCAACCGTCATTCCCTTGGGCCCACTATACCATTCACCCCAAGGCCACCCTTCTGACCAATGGGACTCCTTTAATAGGTAACTTTGTCCTGGGGAGTTCCCATAGGCTTGGCTGAGATTTTCTCAAAACTAGGCTGCGGTCTGAGTCTGTACGTCGCCAACCCTTCTTTCCGTTCCTCCTTTCACAGGGGTCAGGTCAGCAGGGCCGTGTGAGGGCTCTCCTGTCTGCTCCTGGACTGACATCTGATGAAGCAGAAAGACAGAGCGGCCCTGACTCACCTTAGGGGTAACTGAGGGTACCCCAGACTGCAGCACAGACCGGTCTACATCAGCAAGGTGGAAGGGGGGACCATAAGAGAAGGGAAAAGGAAAGGAACACATTCTATAACTAAAAAGAACAGGTTTCTTTGATCATCTTCTTATTCCTGTGCAAGAGGGAATTGCGCTTATGCCTTTAACGTCACTCGACCTCCGATGTACGTTTCGCACACAGTGGCGAGGGGCTGTAGGTACATACTGGTGCTTCTGTCACTGCTGAGCCTTTGGCCGGGTTTTGCTCCCTTGTGTCTTCATAGTTGTGTTTACAGTAATTTAATGTGGGATTGGCCTAGAACTCATGCCAAGTAAACGTTTGTTATTTAAGTTTAGAAGGTCCCTAGGCGTCCCAAGCCGTTTGTGCTTAACTGTTAACCTAAAAGTTGGCAACTTGAACCTACCTAGAGGCACCACGGAAGAAAGGCCTGGCAATCTGTTTCCGTGAAGATTACAGCCAAGAAAAGCCTATGGAGCAGTTCCACTCTATAACACATGGGGTTGCCATGAGTTGGAATCAACTTGACAGCAACTATCAACAACAACATTTAAGGTTTGAAGTATTGATACCCCTTTCTTGCTATCAATGACAACATCAGTAATGTTTCTTATAGTCAAAATTTTCTAATTAAAAGAAAGTACTAAAGCCACTTATTCATATGCTATGGGACATAACCCTGAAGAGCGTCTGTAGAGAATACAGTCGGACTTGCAATCTTTCTACTAATATTTCCGTATAAGGAACAATAGCTTTATAAAGTGTTTAAGAAATTAATTATCCTCTCTTGTCTCAAAATACTTTTTAATGTTTAGCAGGAGAATAGTAATTGTAATACATAAGGCCAATTCATAATTTCCAAGCGTTCTTTTAAAATTTTTAACAGGTTACTTAGAATATTTCTTTGTGCAGGATTCATATTGGAGTTTCCATTCTTGGTTCTATGTTCTCACTTGTTTCTCTTCTAAACACAAACTTATCAACATATCAGAATGAAAGCACATGAGTTTATAGATCTTCTGAATATGGAATATTTACTAGTAGTTCTCATGTTATTCTGATTGATGAGAACAAAAATTATTTTTTATATAAGAAAAACTATGTGTAACCATAAAAAGTCTGGCACATCTGAGCTAACTATATGACCACCTAATTAAAGATATTTCAAAATCCATAATAACTTGAGAGTAATCATATACTAGTACGTAAATATGAATTTTTTTTAGTTTGTTCATCCCTTTGGATTCTTTCTAAAATGTGGTGTGTAAACTGGCTTCATAACTTGTTTTCATCTCTACGTCCTGTGAAATGCCTTTGTTTATAGTATTCTCTTTGAAGTCAAGGAAAGCTTTGCAGATGAAAGAGATAGCATAATCTTGTCCTTTCAGATTGTGAAGTAAATAAGTGGTCCATTTGATCAATAGTAGTCCCTCTGAAATGATTTTCCAGTAAGTCCAGAATCTTGGAATTATTTAGGAAAGAACAACCTCCACTACTAACTTTTACAAACCATATGGCAAGTTGGGGGTTGTCTTTGGCACACCGAGAAGGAATTCACATTTCGCAAGGCAGTGCACAAGGCCCTTCACAATCGAAGCCACGAGGAGATAGCCTTGATTATCTCCTGATACCTGTGCCGCTCTTCTTCCTGCCTATAAGAGCCGTAATTTTGTTTGGAAATCTGTGTACCCACGTCCCAGCAGTGACCATAGTTGGACTAAGCCAGTTACAACATTCTGTGAAGTCCCTGGGTGGTGCAAACAGTTAAGTGCTCACCTACTAACCGGAAGATTAGCAGTTTGCACCCACCCAGAGGTGCCTTGGAAGAAAGGCCTGGCAATCTGCTTCTGTAATGATGACAGCCAAGAAAACCCTGTGGAGTACAGTTCTACTCTGTAACACATGGGGTCGCCATGACTTAAAATTGACTTGCTGGCAACTGTTTTTTTCTTTCTTTCTTTCTTTTTTGTTTTGTTTTTGGTTCTCCACACTTTGAGCTTCCCTTTCACCTGGTGGTAGCCAGCAAGACAGTGACAGAAATCTGCTGTAGAGGCTTCTGGGAAAGCTTTTCCTTCCGTGATGCAGACGTACTGGCACCACCTCCTCCTTCCTCTTGTTTTGTGTGTAGATGTGATACCAGGAACTGAAGCAGCCGTCTTGTCACCATGAGGGAAAGGCCCAGAGAATTAGAGACACTGTCCCTGACACCACTTAACCACTCAGCCAACTCCTTCCGCCTCCTATATTTATAATTTCTTATTTAAGAAACATAATCCTTATTTGTTTTAAGCCATCGTTTTTCCCAGCTCTGTCCCTTGCAGTAGAAAGAATTATTAATTGAAACAGACTTCGATTACTTGCTTTCCCAGCCTTCTTTCCTGCGCCCTGTTTCTCCAGCCACAAAATCTACTGGCCATTCTGCAACCCCCCCTGGGCTATTTAATAATGAATACAACCCACCCCTCCGTTTTCCCCCAAAATCCTATCTGTCAAAAATCCTCAACTCAAATGAGAAACTTTCTCAACTCCAGATGGAGCTAATATCTTCTCCCTTGTGCATCCTCAACAGTTTGCATTAGCCTGTTGTTGACTGAGAAGTCCTGACTGGTACAAAGGGTGAATGCATTCAGCTGCTAACTGCAAGGCTGGAGGTTTGAGTCTGCCCCCAGGTGCCCAGGAAGAAAGACCTGGCAATCTACTTCCAAAAAATCAGCCACTGAAAACCCTATGGGACACACTTCTACTCTGACACACATGGGGCTCCCATGAGTCACTGTTGACTGAACTGGAATTAGATATGTGGACTGACTAGGCCAAGGGATCCTTGAATTCCTATTCTTTGAATCACCCCAACACCTACACTATTCTCAGCACCTAATGCAGCGCCAGTAATACAGTGTTGACAAATGTGTTATCTTTGTTAAATCTTACTTTTTCCAGACTATGCAGAGAGAGAAACTTGGTCTTATTTCAGCGTTTTCCTTGAGAGAGTTTCCTTTTATTTTGAGCGAAATCATGTTCTCCCCTACCCGGCACTCCTGGATTAAGTGAAAGAAACACACTGCAGTAGTATTTTTGAAGGACAATCTAGTAATAGCACATAAAATTTTAATGGGTCTAAATTTTGACCCAGCAATTCCAATTCTAGGTAGTTATTCCTGAGATACATCATACAAGCAGGCAGAGATGTCTACACCTAGGTATCGATTACAGCCTTGTTGATAGTAGCAAAACTTGAAAGCAGGCTACATATCCATTAATAAGGGAGAGGTTAAATAATTTATGGCACATCCATTTAATAGAAGAGTGTGCCACAGTTAAAAAGAGCCAGATAAATCTCTATGTGGTAACATGGGAGAATTGCCAAGATACATCACTAAGGAAAATAAGCCATTATATTGTTATCCCTGTTCTGCAAAAATTGTTTACATATATTGAAAAATTCAGATGAATAAACTCTAAGTTACAAACAGTGGTTTGTTCTGGGGTTGGAACTTTTATTCTCTTAGATTTAGACACCTATAATGTACGGATTCTTATAATCCATCATGTATAATGTGTATGAGTGTAAACATACAGATTTTCTCTGGTATCCAGTAACGGTAGTAGGCCAGTAGCTTCTGCAGAGTCCTGCCTTTCTGTAGAAATGAAAACATGCATAGATAGGAAGAAATGCAAATAGAGAGGAAGTAGAATTGGGGCAGTAAAATCAGAAAATCAGGGAAGAAGAATAAATCATAAGAACTGCCCTGAAATGAAACATGTTGAATTGTGAGGTAATGAGCTCCCTATTCATCCAACTGGCCAAGACATGGAAGCTTCCTTTACACCTTTCGTTCCCTCATTCCCCAAGATTCCTCTAATGCATTCCGTTTTCTCCATCTCAACCAATACCACCCCAGTCCAGGTAACCAACCGCTCCTGCTTGTACCTTTAGAATAACTCTCTAGTTGGTGTCCCTATGTCAACTGTGGCAGTCGGCGCCCGTGACCTTTCCCCCTGATGTCACACCCATGAGTAAATTATGCTACATGGCAAAAGGGACTTTGCAGATGTAACTAAGGTTACTAGTCACTTTGATGTTAAAACAGGGAGAGGCATCTGGGTTCTCCAGGTGAGCCCAGTGTAATCACATGAACTGAGAGAAGCAAAGCCTTCTCCCAGAGGAAGGAAAGGAAATAAGAAAAACGCGGCAGAAGGGGAAGTCGGAGAGCTTTGAAGCATGGGAAGGGTTTGACCCACCTTTGCAGGCTGGAAAATGGAAGTGGCTGCTTGGAAAGAAGGAGAAGGAAATGAATTCTGCCGACCACTAATGGACGTGGCAGAGGACCCGCACCCCAAGCAAGAACGGCAGCCCCAGCTGGTTTCACGGTTTCCATCTCGTGAAAGCCCGAGAAAACCCAGCGGAACCTTGCTGTGCTCAGCCTTCTGACCCACAGAAACCATCATGTTTTAAGCCAGTAAGTCTGTGGTAGTTTGTTACAGCAGCAATAGAAAATGAATGCATCAACCTCGGCCCATGTCTGGTCTATTCTACCAACCACAACAAGAGTGATATATTTGTTCCCAAAATACAAAGCTGGTCATCACACCTCTGTTTACAATTCTCTGTAGCTTCCTGATGTTCTCTGGAAACACTCCACGCTCCTTAACATAACCTTCCAGGCCTCATGTGGTCTTCAGCATCCACGAACCTCTCTCGCTTCATCTTCCTCTATAACCCTGCACCCTGTGATTCAGCTGCTCTGGCCTTCTTTCATTTACTCATACTGCCATGCTTCCTCTTGCCTCAGGACCTGTCATGGATTGAACTGTGTTCCCCAAAAATGTGTGTCAACTTGGCTAGTGTGTGGTTGTCCACCATTTTGTCATCTGATGTGATTTTCCTGTGTGTTGTAAATCCTACCTCTATGATGTTAATAAGGCAGGATTAGAGACAGTTATGTTAATGAGGCAGGACTCAATCTATAAGATTAGGTTGTGTCTTAAATCAATCACTTTTGAGATATAAAAGACAGAAGTGAACAGAGAGACATGGGGACATCATACCACCAAGAAAGCAGTGCCAGAAGCAGAGCGTGTCCTTTGGACCTGAGGTTCCTGCACAGAGAAGCTCCCAGACCAACGGAAGATTGATGACAAGGACCTTCCTCCAGAGCCAACAGAGAGAGAGCCTTCCCCTGGAGCTGGCACCCTAAATTTGGACTTCTAGCCTCCTAGACTGTGAGAGAATACATTTCTCTTCATTAAAGCCATGCACTGGTGTCATTTCTCTTATACCAGCCCTAGATGACTAAGATAGGACCTTTACACAAGCTGCTTCTCTTCCTAGAATCACCTTCTTTCCCCTCCTCACCTCCTTGCCACTACTGCTCGTCTTTCAGATTTAAAGTCATGCACCTTCCTCATTGAGAAGTCTTCTCTCACCTCTCTGTCAACCATGGAATCATCAGCCCCTGTGGAATCACGTACCTCTCTTTCCAACCTGTTGTTATGGTTGCGATGGTTTGTGTGATCACTTGAAAGCTGTCTCCTCCTCTATGCTATCAGTTCCACAAGCACAGGGGCTGTGTATGCTTTTCCTCACTATTACAGCAACATCTCTTAGTAATGACTGAAATACAGTCAGTTTTCACTGGCTACATTTATTGGCTGAATAATTGAATCAATTAGCCACTGCACATAGTCTAGGAAAAAGTGGACGAGAAGATGCCGCCACCAGCGAAACGTTGGTGCAAGTGACCACGCAATAACTTACCAGTGCGCCACTGCCCCGTGCTGAGTGTTCTGTGCCTGTGCAAAGTTCGATAATTGTCTTTTAATTTTCCATTACCCAGGGAACTTTGGTTTTTCTAATGAAAATAGCTGCCAAAACATCACTTTATTGTCAATATAGGCCTTGTCTCTCAAATCACGTGAATCTTCAATTAGTAGAGACCAAGTAGAAGTCACTGTAGTATGTTCCCAAGAGATATAAACATGCCCTTGAATGTTAACATACCCAATTTATCTATAGGACTTTACACTTTATAAATATATAATTGTATACATTATCTCTTTTAATCCTCACAAGAACTTTGTAAAGTACGTGTATATTTTTTTATAAGCTTTTTCAGTCCAGCACAGATTAAATCAAAGATTCACTGCTCAGAGGGTAACTGGTTTGGTTAAGTTCAAAACGCTTGAAAGTGACAGACTCCACGTTAGGACTTCCTGCTCCAAGGCCAGAGTGTTTCAGCTGTAAGATTTTCCAGGTAAGAACTAAGGCCTCTCACTTCTCTGTGTGCTTCGCTTCATTCCCTCTCTGCTGCCTGGTGTCCAGCCCCAGTGCCTTGGAAGTGGTCTGGGTAACAAGCCACCACACCTGATATACTTTCTCTTTATGTCTGCAACTGCATTTCCCAAAGAAGAGATGACGATGAGGCGGCAGGTAATCACTGCTTGTCACATTGATTGTCTATGCTGTCATTCCACACACACACACACACACACACACACACACAAACAAGCAATTATTCAAACTTCAAGTTCCTCAAGTTTGAGAATATGAATTTCTACATAAGAAATATTCTATGTATTATTTGTGAATTTGCTTGAGCAGATACCTCTTTTTAAATAGTTCATGGCTGGAGGAGAAAGTCTTGTGGAATTTCTGCCAGATGTGCATTCTTCTACAAATTCGCATCCTGATACCATCGACTGGTGTGGAGAGAGCCTTACACAGAATGCCTGGAGCGTGCTGAGCATGTAGAAATGGGCTCAAAGATCAACTTCTGCTTTATTAGAGTGGGTATATTATCCCAAAGATTTTACTGAATATGCTGTAAAAAGGCCGAAGAAGTTTCACAACCATTTCAAATAATCATTACTAGAAGAAGAGCATAGTCTCTCCCTCTTTGATTATTTTAAGAGAAACCATTCTCATTTGGACTCCTTGTATGTTTTATTTTAAAAAAGAAGCTTAGGAGTGGAATTATTAAGTCAAAGGGCACAAACATCTTCCTTATAAATTTTGTTTTTCCCCTAATTCTTATGTTAATGGTATGCCATATGGAAAATGGAGTCCTGGTGGCACAGTGATTAAAGCTCTTGGCTGCTAGCTGAAAGATCGGTGGTTCAAACCCACCAGCTGCCCCATGGGAGAAAGATGTAGCAGTCTGCTTCCATAAAGATTTACAGCCTTGGAAATCCTATGGGGACAGTTCTACTCTGTCCTATAGGATTGCTATGTGTGGGAATCAACTTGACAGCAACGGTTTTACAGAAAATACAAGAAGTATATAAAAGTGTTCAGAAGGAGAGAAAAATTTACTCATAATTCATAATTATACTACCCCGAGGCAAATACTGTTAATGTCTTAACGTTTCACCTCCAGCATTTTTCCCATTTATTTTTCTTAGTTGAGATGTAGTCTATTTTTTTCCGCTTAGCATTATGTATTTTTTTCACCGGTAAAACATTGTTTCAATCTTTTTAACTGAAAAGTGCGACATTCTGTGTTACAGTTCAAATGTTTCATCCTCTCTACCCTTCAGCCTCCTCCTGTTGATGCCCTATGGATGTGATCACTGGTAACAATCTGTATGCACCTTCCTTATTTGCCCCTTTGCTAAGCAAACGTATACAGTATACGCATAAATAGGATTGCTACTATTGTTATTTTTACCACAATGGAATCATACCCATAACTCATTTTTTCTTAACAATGTATCATTACCTTTTTCTAAGTCCCTACATATATATTTACTTCAGTCTATTAAGTAAGTGCATAATATTCCATAGAGTGGATATTTATTTCAGTAATATATGAAACCACTTCCTATTGATGAACATTCAGGGGTTTATTTTCTTCTGATTTTTCCCACTACAAGAAACATAGCAAGAAAAATCATGGGACATATACTTAAATAGTAACACTTTGATTTCTAGAAATATTGCTTTGCTAACAAGTATGAAATTAACTAACAAATACAACGGGGTTCTTTCCCACGGAGATATGGTCCATATTGGTCGAGCTCATAGCTCTTTCACCAAAACAGAACATAGAACATGGCATGTGGAAGGGTTGGGCCAAATAAATATTGCTGAATTGAGCAGAACAGACAACATTATTATGGAAGCCCTGGATTAAAAGTTGTAAACGTGTAAGTTATGTAGCATGAAGTTTAGGTGAGAGACCAAGCCAAGCGCTGATCGAGGATGTCCACAAATCCATCATCTGCGTCCAGTGCGGCCACTAATGGGCAATTTCATCCCCTTCTACTTTATTTTTTCTTTATTTATAAATCAGTTAAATGGCAAGCTTCACATGTGGCATAGCCATGACATATTTTAGTATGCATTTTGTTCTATCAGGCATCTGGGAGTAACGTAACGTATGAAGTGATATACAGGCAGTCCCCGGGTTACAAATGTTCAACTTATGGACAACTTGTACTTCCTCTCAAATTTATGTAAATTTGCCCTAACTTTGAAATGATTGAACCAACCCCTCCTCGCAACAAATTCTTTATCACAATCACCTTCACTTGCCGCACACGCAGCTTTTACAGCTGAAAATGCCTCGAGCCTTTTCTTGCGCTGAAGTCAGGCTACACGAGAACCTTACGCACCTGTTCTGACTTATCTTCAAATTCGATTTAACAGCTTAAAGACACAGTTCAGAACAGATCTCGTTCATAACCTGGGGGCTGCCTTATTAAAGTTGGATGTTTGTAATCATGAGAGTATTCACTGCCATCTCTTTATAGCATATTTCACATGTAGAGGATGAACTTATTATTAAATTACATTCTTCTCACTCATTGACTCAGCTTTAAAGTATTCAAGGTCTACATGGGAATTAGTTTCATTTGTCCACAGTCACCCTGAAAAAGACATGGCACCATCACAGGCGTGATGAAAGAAGACAATCAGAGGAATCAGTATAAAGCCATCTGTTCAACCCGGAAAACCAGAGGCGCTCTGGGCTCGAGTCAACAGCTTCTTCTTGAATGTTGGAGATTGAGGGTACTCGATAATTAACACCTTTTTATCCTTTTATTCCAAATACATAAAGACATAAGATAGAAGAGTAAGGTAGATGGTTGCCACCACATAGCGTTTGTTACCGATAAAGCTGTTTTGGAGGATGTGACTTGGTCCCCAGGACCAAGCTGGCATCCTAGCACAGCATTGCAGAATTACGCTCTCCCCCCTCTGTGGCAGCTGGTGATGGAGCGAGGCACATCTTCCCCTTCAAGAGCCACCTCTGTAACACAAACCACAGTGAAGCTCAGAGCAGAGCACTCACTTCCTGCTGGCAGCTAGCAAGGCACCCAAGGGGAGGAGAAGGTCTTGCTGAAAGTGCCCTGTTCGTCCTCCCAGCCTTACTCTTCGGATTACTCACTCTCCTTCCCTTGGTGCAAACGAGTGAGGGAAAGGAGAGTCCAGACATTTTATGCTAGTGGAACCCCTTTTGCATGGAAAGAAAAGTCAGACATCGGAAAAAGAGCTTTCTGCCCCCTCACTGTTCACAGCTGAAAAGACGCATTTATTTGCTTGTACACAGGTAGCTGCCTTTTACAGGGATTTGAGTTTTGAGATAGCAGACCATCTGCTCATCCCCTGGCCACCTCCACAAAACACATCACACACACGTATGGGGAAGGCGTTTCTGGAGATTGTGAGCTAGAAGAGAATCGAATGGTACCATTTCGTTTGGGATCTAGGCTTTAAAATCTTAACCAATTTACAGTGCATTTTGGAATATAACCAAGTCTAAGTTATGTTGAAAATGTTGCAAGGAAATTAGCCCATGATTCCAAATACACATTTAAATTCTCACAGTATTAGCACAATGAGAACTGTGTAAGTAATTCCAGGCATTTTCACCCAGGACATGTGGCTCCAGAATCTGTCCTCTTGGCCATTCTTTTCTGCTGCTTCTCTAATAAATAAATGTAATCTATTATTATTATTATTCTTTGAAACCTGCAAGAGCCAAAACTCAACGCGACTGCCTTGTTTTTCCGGGTCTCGCGAGTTTTCCACCTTTGACAGGGTGCAGCCTTACTACTTTTTTATCACTTACTTTAGTGGAAAATATTTGAGTTTTCCATCTCTGACAGGTCTGTGCCTTGCACAGGTTCCGACTTTTGCAGGTTTTACTGTCTGTATTTTTTTCTGCTGACATCCCTATATTCTTTCTTTTTAATAGTGTATCGATTCAAAGCATCTGTTGAATCCTTTTAATAACATTTATGATCCAGATCTTATCGGCAAAGTGTTATCAAACCAATTTTACAAATGAGAAAACTAAAGTTCAGATAGACAGAGTCATTTATTTAAAGTAACTAACGGAAAATTGTTTTTGAACCCAGATGTGACCAACTCACACGAGTCCCTCTATTTTGGTTGTTCGTAGGTGTCTGTCTATTATCCCAGGTAGAAAAGCTTTGGAACTGGGATCATGGCTTCTATTCATCCAGTTTCCTGTCCTCCACTGTGTAGAATGCAATGCTCTGCACTGAGTAAACCAAAACCACATCAGTTGGTGTGGAGTGAATTCTGACTCATGATGACCCATCACGTGTGTCCATAGGGTTATCGCGGCTGTGATGTTTGTGGAAGAAGATGGTCAGGCCTTTCTTCTGAGGCACCTCTGGGTAAGTTTAAATCACCAACCTTTCAGTAGCCGAGTGCTTAACCATTTCTTCCACCCTGTACCTCTGGACTTAGCAGGCATCCAATAACTATGTGTAAAGTCTAACTAAATAGACAATCTATTGAGGAATTCTATGTATGGGATCAGCCTAGAGATTCCTAGCTTGAGTCTACTATTGTATAATTTAGGAGATTAAAGCCCAGAGAAGACCTTCAAATTTACATAGCTAGAGAGTGTCAAAATCCAAACAAAACTGTGACTCATCATACGTGGCCTTCCAGCCCCTCCTGCTACCATTTCCCCTTCACCCTGGGAATCCTGCAGGGGGCTTGGCGTGGATTAAAGTGACTTGGCAACAGAAAGAATCAGCTGCTGCTTCCCCCCGGGACACAAGACCTAGGGAGCAGAGGTCACGGCTGGGTCATGGAGTCGGGAACACAGGAAAGAGAACAGCAACAATAATGGATTAACTCACCCACCCGCTGCCCTCGAGTCCATCCCGACTCACAGTGACACCAGGCCAGAAGAGAGCTGCCCCCGTCGAGTTGGCAGGGCTGTAGCCTTTATGGAAGCAGACTGCCACATCTTTCTCCCATGGAGCGGCTAGCTGCTGGGTTTTGAACCACCACCCTTTTGGTTAGCATGTGAGTGCTTAGCCACTGTGCCACCAGGGCTCTTGATAATAGATTACATTTATTTATTAGAGAAGCAGCAGCAAACAGTGGCCAAGAGTACACTCTGGAGCCACATGTCCTGGGTGAAAATGCCTAGAATTACTTACCTGTCTCTTGCTAGCCCCGGTGGCATAATGGTTAAGAGCTACGGCTGCTAACCAAAAGGTTGGCAGTTCAAATCCACCAACTGCTCCTTGGAAACCCTATGGGGTAGTTCTAGTCTGTCTTACAGGGGTCGTTGGGAGTTGGAATGGGCTGGACGACAAGGGGTTTGGTTTGGTCTTTGGTCTCACTTAGTTACTAGCTATGTGATCTCAAGCAGGTTACTTAACTTGCACGTGCCTCTGTTTCCTCATCTCTAAAATGGGAACGTAGTATCTCATTCTGTTTCCGTGATGACTAAATGAGTTATACATAAAACACACACAGGACAGCACTGGCCACAGACTGAGAACTATGTGGCGGGGGTGGGGGTTATTCTATGAGCAATTTCTAGGTTCTAAAGATTGTGCCAAATGTTTAAAAAACGCTAGGCTATTTATCATATTTTAAATAAGATGTCATACGATTGTTTACCGCATTTTAAGAACAAGGAATCTAGAGACCTAGAGAGGGTAAACAATTGACTAAGCGTCTAATACCTGTCAGGAGAGGCATGTAAACCGAGGTCAGCTTCCCCCAGAGCCTATGCCACTAAAGCACTGGGCAGCCAGCTGGATCTCATCACTGACGCTCCTACAAAAAGGGAAGATTGCTCTGAGGGTCCCTATTGAAGCAGGTGTAGAACTTTCCAGCCAAAGCCACTTGTTTTCTAACAAAATCTCCTTCAGTTCTGATGTGGCCCCAGGAAGAGTGGTCCTGCAGTGGGCTGTATCATCCCCAACCTAATCCAGAGTAGCACAGAAATTGCTCTGGAAGTTGGAAATCACTATAGATGGATCTCAAAAGAGAACTGACCTGAACTCTCTTAGAACTAAACATTCTTGAAATAACCAAGATTAGGCCAATCTCTGAGGTCTTCTCTTGAAAAGTCAAATCACCCATGTGTCTCCCAACCGAGAGCACACACATACGAGAGCCTGCATGGAACAGAGTCAGGAACATGTACCATTTATCCAGCTGTCTTCTGGAAACACGGTCTCATCCAGAGGCAGAAGGGAAGAACTATGAACTTTTCCTCTAACTGCAAAATGGCCACTAAAGCCACCTGCTTTCTCTCAGAGAAAGTGCCCCAAGTAAATGTCTAAACTTAAGATTCCAGGAAGCAGCTATTTCTGTCAGTGTTTGTCAGCGAAAATCCTACAGGAAGGTTGGAGAATCGGTCTATCAACACGTGTTGAATACCAAGCTTGTTATATACTCAGAACTGAGTTAAACCAACTTTGAAGTTTCCTACCACATGGTAGAGAGAGAATTCAAAGCTCTAAATGGACACGATTGTATGTTGTCAGATAGAATGTTTCAGTAATGACTGTCCCCTCACTCCAGTTGCGGTCATTTTCAGAGATTCTGATAGTGATACAGTACAAGTTTGGTATGTTAGAAAAGCAAGTAATTACCTCTGAAGAGTAACATTAAATCAGATAAAATAAAATAAGATTTCTCTCTTTTCTCCCATCTGAAATAAATTGTTGGCTGGTATCCCCCATAGTCATTAAAAACTCCTCTGGCTGCAAAATTACTGTTTCGATTCTTATTTGTAACATGAAGAAGACTCAGAGATAGTCCAGCTACAACTCAATAGGGATAATTAAATTTTCACCTGCCAGATAAACAATACAGTTATTTTTATAGTCTTGAGATTTCTTTTCTTTAGTGTACTTGTTTATGTTTTTGTCAATACTTGAAGTCTATTTCTTTTTAAAAGAGCGTATCCTAAATTAAGTTAGATTCCTGACCTTTCCAATCAGTATAAGTAATGATTCATTGACTTCATCTGGCAAGAAGACATTAAGTTTCTCTACTAACATAAACATAAGGCTTTCCTATCCTTTCTGTCCCCATAGCTGATCAACTTTCCCCCAGCTATAGACTCAATCCTTCTCCAGGCTCGGGACTTAGTTTTGTCTATTGTCAATGGGGGAAAGGGGAGGGAGTGGACAGGCACTGAAATATCCTTAGCACAGATTTCAGCATCAAGTATAGCTTATTAATCCGGCTCAGTTAGACTTCAATTTTTGCTCCTGCGAATAGTCCTCACTCTATACTCATATGCAATAACCACATGACTAGATAAACCTTAAGAATCTGCTCAGTTCTGCAGCTGGAGTAGTATTAGATATTGAATTCCTCTTGGCATTAGTTCTCTATTTTCCCCACAAACCAGCACCTTCCCTTCCATCAGACATGTTCACCATGACCACCAATAACAACATCACTACAGACATGGTTAGAAGTCTTGTGACTGTATGAAATAAACTAGGTAGTTAAGGAGTGGGAGGAAGAGAGGAGATACAAAGAAGTATGAAACATCCTTGCCTCAGGAGCTTACTGTTTTACTGAGCTTTTGAGATATGTACACCAACATCTATAATACAAAGCACTTTAGGAGAAGTACCACGTGGATGACATAGACAGTAGGTGGAAGAGCAGCTCACAGGAGGAAAGACTCCTCCAGCACGGGAGCTAGAATGATCAAGGTCAACTTCATGAATGTGGTGAGATGCGAGTTAGGCATTAGAGTATAGCTAGGAGTCCTTGAGTGCTACAAATGGTTAATGTGCTTAGCTGCTGACTGAAAGGTTGGAGGTTCAAGTCCTACCTATAGGCATCTCAGAAGAAAGGCCTGGGAATCTACTTCCAAAAAATCAGTCATTGAAAACCCTGTGGAGCACAGTTCTACTCTGACACACTTTGGGTCTCCATGAGTTGGAGTTGACGAGACGACAACTATAATAGTATTTGAAGGCCAGAGATGGGAGAGAAAAGCTTGAGTGAAAACAACAAATAAACAAAAGGCAAGAAAGTTCAAAGGTTAATGAAGCAATGAAGAATGAAGCAGTCTGACAAAAGTAGAATTTTCAGGGTGGGATGTAGTGAGAAAGTATACTGTCATTGCCCCTGTATACCCAAAGCTTCTTTTATCAAGAAGTCCAATCATATATTTTCAGAAAAGGAATCTAATTATAAATATGGACAGAGAAAACTACCGTGAAATTGCCTATAATTGGTTTCCAAATACAATAATCTACTTTTGAAAAAAAACAAAAACTTCAGAATGGTACTGTCCTTGGTTGGATACTGAACATTCCTTAAATCTGTGGTTTGGACAACGTGTGTCAAAGGAATATGAATGATATTTTAATTAAATTGCTGCTGCTAGCTCTACAAACTAAAATAATGTCTCTTGGGCTCAGCTGTCCCCTTGTACATGTAAACAAAACAGACCCTACACTTTGTTTCTTTTCTAGCCAAGAGGAATTAGGCTCCCATAGCTTCAGACAGCTGCCACGCATTTCCCTGACTGCTGCCACATGGGTATTAGGCTCTGCCGATCACTACCAACATCAACATCTGGTTCTGCTTGCTTTTTTTCAAACAGAGCTTAATTTCCCTCTAAGTTTCCAGAAACAGGAAATACCATGGAATATGGGATTGAATATTTCTAAAAGCAGCTGCTGTTTTTTTACAGAACATCTTGGAGGGATGGTTTATTTTATGGCTTTGCCTCTGGGAGTTCTGTCTGAACTGCTGTGAAATCTCCAAGGATCTTTGCCTTTCCATCATGCTGTTTGGTTGCGCTTTTATTCATCTAAGAATATTTTTTAGGGACTCCACTGAGGGTAAGGCCACCAACCACACAAGTAGCGTCTCGAATACCGCAAGTTTTTGTTACCTCTTCAGAACAATGGGTTTGACCACTGCCAAGTCACTTTGTGACTCCTCACTCTCACTAGCCCTCACTAGTATTGAACATCATCTCTCTCTAGAAATTTCTTCTCTAGAAGGAGGCTTCTTCTCTGGGAGTAGGGAAGGAAAAGGTGGAGTTCAACAGAAGTTTAATTCTCCTTCTTAACAGGGAAGCTGTTGCTGTTGTTGGTTGCCATCGCGGTGAGGGTGACTCCCAGCAGGCTAATGTATAACAGAGCAAAATGGTGCCTGACACTGCGCCGTCTTCACGATCATTGTTGGTTGCCATCGTGGTGAGGGTGACTCCCAGCAGGCTAATGTATAACAGAGCAAAATGGGGCCTGATACTGCGCCGTCTTCATGATCATTGTTGGTTGCCATCGCGGTGAGGGTGACTCCCAGCAGGCTAATGTATAACAGAACAAAATGGGGCCTGACACTGCGCCGTCTTCACGATCATCGGTATGTTTGGTTCCACTGTTGTTGTTAGGTGCCATCGAGTCAATTCCAACTCATAGCGACCCTATAGGAGAGGGTAAAATTGCCCCATAGGGTTTCCAAGTAATGGCTGTTGGATTTGAACTGCTGCCCTTTTGGTTAGCAGCCTAGCTCTTAACCACTGTGCCACCAGGGTTCCTCCATTGTTGTGGGAGTAGATAAATGCCTGACGTTCTCTGAGAATAATAATAGTTACTATTCTTATCCCCACTTTGCAGACGAGGAACTGACCTCATACAGACTGGTGAAGAAAGCCATAAACACTGTGCATGTTCTTCTACTTCTAAACGAGCTCATGGCTCAAGGAGAGAGCCACAGTAAGCTCCACTTCCTCTCTCTCTAGTTGCCTATCTTTATATAACAAGAGACAGCCGCCACTCCAGTGAGGGTGCAGGACTGAGAACCGAAAAGTCTATTTGCAAGGAAAGTGTTGAGATGGTAGGAATGGAAGGAAGGTGTCTAACGGAAAGAAATGACAGAAATGTGTTAGCCTTTATGAGTCTTTCACATCTTTCTAACCTTGGAGACTGCTCTTGGAATTTAATCTCCTGTTAACTATATAAATCTTCCTTTCTTAATCCTGATATATTGTTTGTCTGCTGGTGAGGCCCCCAAATGGTTTGACTAATGAAACATCATTTTCTCTGATGCCTGTTTAAAATACAAGTTTACAAAGTTGTATTCTATTGAAGTGATAAAGACGAAGAATTAAAAGTGAATCTAAGTCTTCTCTGCCAACATTCTGAATATCCACATCAGTTTTACAACCACAAATCTTGAGTGATGATGTCAAGGTAGAAATTTAAGGAATGTGTAAGGCCAAGATGTCAAATGGGAATGTCCATTCTTTAATGTGTAATGTAAAGACGTTTCCTTAAGGCACTTTTTGTTTTTACTTTTATAAATCCTGTTTTCTTGCTACCATGATTTCTTTCTCCCGGTAGAAAGATCTGGAAGTGTCAAGTCCTTAAGCCCTGCCTTTTCCTCTGTTACAGTGTGTGGCCACAGTGGAACATCAGCGGGCTTCGCCTTGATCTCCCCTGAAAGCCTTCTCTACTTTCTCCCCCATTCTCATAGGAGCCCTAAAGTCATTTTTAAACCTTCTGTCGGAAAAGCAAAGTACTCCCTTAAAAACTACAGTCAATCATGGCTTACATTAAAATGATAAAGTGTATGTTAGGAGACTTCTAGCTATAAATCTTAACTCTAGGAAAGAAAAAAAAAGCCTGCTCACAAATAGCTAGCATTTATAGAAGCCTACTGTGCATCTAAATCTATTGTCATCAAGGCTTTGCATATGCCGTGGTCGATAATCAAAGGCGGCAGCTGTGTGTGTGTTTACAACTGATAAATGGAGATGCCGGGAGTCTGAGTCAGACAAGCTTGTGGGTTCCCACTTTGCTACAAGGCCTCCCCAGAGGTCATTTTCTCCCCCTCTTAGTGGGAAACTTAGTTGTGGAGAGAGGCTAGGTAATTGTTAAGGGATTGAAGTTAAATGAACATTTCTCTAGTATTCTTTTTTTTTAATTGTGCTTTAGTGAAAGTTTACAGAGCAAACTAGTTTCTCATTAAATAATTAATACACATATTGTTTTGTGACATTGGTTGCCAACCCTGTGATGTGTCAACACTCTCCCCTCCTCGACCTTGGCTTCCCTGTTACCGGCTTTCCTGTTGCCTCCTGCCTTCTCGTCCTTGCCCCTGGGCGGGTGTGCCCATTTAGTCTCATATATGTGGCAGAACCACATGTGTTATTGTTTTTTTTATGGGCCTGTCTAATCTTTGGCTGAAGGGTGAAGCTCAGGAGTGACTTCAGTTCTGAGTTAAAAAGTGTGTCCAGGGGCGATATTCTCAGGGTTTCTCCAGTCTCTGTCAGACCAGTAAGTCTGGTCTTTTTTTGTGAGTTAGAATTTTGTTCTACATTTTCCTCCAGCTCTGTCCAGAATCCTCTATTGTGATCCCTGTCAGAGCAGTTGGTGGTGGTAGCCGGGCACCATCTAGTTGTGCTGGACTCAGTCTGGTAGAGGCTGTGGTAGTTGTGGTCCATTAGTCCTTTGGACTAATCTTTCCCTTGCGTCTTTAGTTTTCTTCATTCTCCCTTGCTCCAGGCTGGGTGGGACCAGTAGATGTAGCTTAGATGGCGGCTTACAAGCTTTTAAGACCCCATTTCTAGTATTCTCTAGTGTTCATAAACTATCGTAGTTTATGATAGTTTTAAGAGACTTGTGATTTATTTATTAATCTCCAGTCATACTTTTCTATTTAAAAAAAAAGTTGCTGTCAAATCAATGATGACTCATGGCGGCCCCGTGTGCGTCAGAGTAGACCTGTCCTCCATAGGGTTTTCAAAGGCTGATTTTTTGGAAGTAGACTATCAGGCCTTTCTTCCAAGGTACCTCTGGGTGGACTCAAACCTCCAAGCTTTCAGATAGTTTAGCAGTCCTGTACGTTAACTATTGGTACCACCCAGGGCCTCCCTTTTTCTATAGATTAAGTTAAACACGGAACCCTTCGCACTTTAAATACAGGGGAGTCTTAAACTGCAAGTACATGCCCCAACTATTATTTCTCTTCTTGTGAGTAAGTCACAGGCCTCCAGTCTTTGCCGACCTCTGCTCCTTAGCGAGGATGGCGAGACTTCATCTCACGTACTCAGGACCAGATTAAGGCATGTGAGGGTCCTCAGCACTAACAATCTGTGGTACCCCCTCCTCTGCTTACTCACATATGCCAACGGGATATGTGAGTTATATGTACTGCTGTGCGATTGATCACTTTTGTGTGGCCTTTCTAGCCATGGTCTTGTAACTCCCACCCAGGAGATTGGGCAGGACTGTGTGATAAGGTAATTGTGGCCCACCAAGGGGATTGGTCAGTTTTGCCTTAAAAGAGAGCCAATTTGAGAGCAGAGTGGAGAATTCCAGCACCACCAAGGAAGAACAGCCAGGAGCCAGCATGTCCTTTGGACCTGGGATCCCTGTGCTGAGAGGCTTCTGGAACCAGGAGACAGAGAGCAAGCTGTAACCTTGAAGATGGCGAGAAGTGGTGGCAGGAGAGACTCAACAGAAGAGACCCCGCAGCAGGAGACACTGCCTTTGCAATGGGCTTCCCAGCCCATGGAGAGAGAAAGCTGAGTGCCCTTGGAGAGAGGCCTAGGGCCAGGGAGAGGCATACCTGCGAGCACAGCTGGGAAGAGGCTGTCCTGATCCAAGAACTGTATCCTGAGTGTTCCTGAGCCTGAACTGTAACCTGTTACTTCTCCAATAAACCCCATAATCATGAGTGTGGTCTGTGAGTTCTGTGTGGCCATTGCAATGACTAATCGAACCCAGCAGAGAAGTAGAGGGTGCTGTGGGAGGGACGGTTGGTGTCAGAGTTGGTAAAGATGGTGGAGAGAGGAGGCGTGTCTGACGTCCATCTCATGAGAGTCAGCCTTGGGCCGTTGATCTTGGTTCTCCTTCCCCTTTGTGGGGTTGGAGGAGGTCAGACACTTCCCCTTTGCTGTTTTTACACACACACATATACGTGTGTGTGTGTGTCTTAGATATCCATGATGTAACTTCTTTTTAAATGTAATTATAATACTAGCGATTGAACGTAAACGTGGTATATGCCATTTTAGCGGAATGAGATGAACTGGATTGTAAAATTTTTAGTAGATGCAGGGTACTAAATTTTTATTATATACCACATTTTCTACAAAAAAATTCCACGTATTCTACAACAAAGAAAATGAGTCAATGAACTTAGTTGTGTCAACAATCAATGTAAACTTCTGTTGATCTCCCACAATGCAAAACTGACTCACCAATTTTGCTTTAAATGGCTCATACTTCAGCTTTGATGCTTGCTTTGTAATAAATGAGATAATTAAACATGAACAAATGAAAAGTTATCATAAAAGAAAATTTAATGATCAGAAAACAAATATTTCAACAAATTACTATATTTTATTTTTAGATAGATCTTTTATATTTAACATGTTATGATTAAAAGCAGTTCTTCCTATTCTATGCTCTTTCATATTCTTCAATAATTTCATCACCTTTAAGCTGCTGAATGATATCTACTACCATACATAATAAGGATAATGAATCAAGTCTTTCTTGAATCATTGTTGTACGCTGAGGGTTTTTGAGTCTCTTTAGGGACGAAAATGAGCGTTCTGTTGCCCAGTTTGTGATCACTGAAGTTCGGAGTATGTGCAATTTCAGCATTGGGAACTGTGCGTTGTATTCTATCTTCTGTGATGGAACTATACATGCCGACACAAGCAAAATCTGTGTTTCCTAAATCTGTAAACTTAGTTCTCATGGAGGAATGACATTGTCGCACTTCTCTGGAAGGTTTGTATTTAAGTCATTGGGCCAAGCCTGCCCTAATTTCTCGGATGTCTTCATGCGTTCTTCATCAGGTAGAGCCACATACTTTAAGAAGGAAAATCTATCTGAGAGAACTTCATAACTTTCACCCTTCTTTTCAAGCAAGATTCAAGTGTGTCAATGATGGTGTAGTATGTGGTTACATAAAATTGATCTCTGGCACTCAGTGATACTTCCGGAGAGTTTAGTCATGTACTTGTTTCTTTCTAATGCTTCTATGATGGTGAACTGCTTGATAATCAGTATTTGGCAGTATCTGTTTTGTTGTGTTGTAAAAATTTTCAAAATCTTCTCTTAAATTATATATCCTATTAATGACTGGTAGGGATCTGTGCAGGTCCTTAGCGTTACCTCTGAATCTTAGCGAGCTTGACTCATTTGATGAAAATGCTGCTCTATATTATTCCACGTAACCAACATAAATACATACTCTAGTGTTTGCATTTTGTTGGTGGTGTTTTCAGCTTCTCTTTTAGTATCTCCTTTTCGTGTCTGGTCTTCAGCAGTATTCTCTGAGGCATCTAGAATCTGAGTATACTATTCTAGGACTGCACTCATCACCACGGCGTGTGCTGCCCACCATGTATTAGAAAGACACTTTAATACTGACCGTTGCCTGAAAATATTTTAAGAACTGCCTGTTGGTGAGTAGAGGTGGCAAAAAATGTGTAGTGTAACTGAACAGTAGAAAAAAAATTAACTGATTCTGGACAATAATCTACTGTGCTACATCCTACACGATTAAGTGAATGTACAGCACATGGTATGGAAATGACATTCATTATGTTCTAGAATTTTCTGTTGCATGCCTTTACAACATCCTGACACATTGATAGCATTGCCATAGGACTGGCCTCTAGACTTAGAAAAATCAATTTTGCAAACTTTACATAAATAGTAAAGTACTTCATTTGGAATTTCTTCACTGGTATGACTTTTCAACTAGTAAATGTGATAAATTATGTTCATTGAATTCATTGCAGTGGTCAACTTATTCGAGTTCCCTCGCTTTTGCACATCACCTGGGTTGTTCACCATTGGTTGTTTACCAGGACGTGTGCGAGAGCATATCCTTGTGTTTGTAACATGGCAAAGAGCATTGCTCGCCCTCCTGGCTGGAGTTGCTGGATCAGCAGATGTGGTTCTCTCAGAATGGATCAGAGACCTGTTATCTATTAACATAATCCATTCTTGCCAGTAACCGCTCATGTTGGATCCAGTTGCATATTGGGTAAATACAGCAAGAGTTAGACTCGACAGCCTACCCCCACCTCTTATTTATTAGAAAGAAGTAGTATACGCCCAAGAAACCTGCCAAGATAAAGAGTTTCAATTACATGGGAGGGGACTGTTGGAGACAGACGTCAAGGAAGGTGTTGAAGTGGTAGGGGCCTCCTAACTTAAGCAACCTTGCACGTGGGCACAGTGGTGACCCTGCGTGAACATTATTTCCGGCTGGCACATTCTCACTCGCTAGAGCTGGCATCAGTTTCATTTAGCGCCCTCCCACTTCCCTTCCACTGTGGTGCTCTCTTTTCCTTGTGTCCGATCTGCTTGGCATCTAGGGATCTTTGCTTTGGACAATTGGTGCTCCTGTTTTGTTGATGCCCGAAGTTTACCTTGCTTATTGGGTAATCTGTCTCTGCATGTACTTTGGATATTATCAGGAGGGACGAATCCCTGGAGAAGGACATCATACTTGGTCAAGTAGAGGGTCAGCAAAAAAGAGAAAGACCTTCAACAGGATGGATTGATACAGTGGCTGCAACAATGGGTTCAACACAGCAATGATTGTGAGGATGGCACAGATTGGGCAATGTTTTGTTGTGCTGTACGTGGGGTCGCTATGAGTTGGAACCGACTGGACGGCACCTCACAACAACAACACACTCCTCAGCCACTGCTGAAGTCTTCCTCTTTTGGTCCCTAAATTTCATCTTCCCCAGCCCCTAACCCTATTCCTACCATTGAGCCAGAATGCTTACCCAACCCCTATTTCAATTCAGGCTTGGAGTTACAATTAACACTGTATTAAATTATTTGTGGATTGAAAAAATATTTTAAAATTAGCTGGAGGTCTAGATTATTGGTAACATTGATTGCTCTAAGTTCTAAACAACTAATTTAGTAGTGAACATTTGAAATGCAGGCACTTCATAAGTATTCTATGTTAGGGCAAGAATAATTGAGATTTTCTATAGTTTTTAAAAGTTTCCCAAGGAAAAAAAGACAAAATGCTAATCTCCAGCTCTAGGGATTCAGCTTTGGTTTCCAGTGAAGTCACTGGCAGCTGCATGTGTTCAAACAAGGTGAACTTTGTAATAAACTATGTCCAAAAATCAAGCACAGCTTGTATTAACTTTTATGGTCAGCTTATTTTTCATGAAGTTGCATCTGATTCTATGCTCCCATCCCTCTCTCAGCCTCCAGTCACCTTGGACTCCTCACAGTTCACTTATCTGGGCTGTGTCTATGACATAAGTAGAGGTTGGAGATTTTCATGCCAAAGAATCCCTTTGAGCGAAATGGAGGAAGAAACGTAATACACAAACATGGGGAATTTTGGGGCCCAAACTTCTCAGCTCAGTGATAAGCCTGTGCTTCTTAGCAGAAAGAGTTTAATAAAAAATCTGTCCTAGTACATCCAAACTCCCTGGGACTGAATTGCTGGGCGGAGGGCTGTAGGGAGCATGGTCTGAGGGAACATCCAGCTCAATTGGTGTAACACAGTTTATAAAGACAACATTCTACATTCTACCTGGTGAGTAGCTTCTGGGGTCTTAAAAGCCTGTGAGCAGCCATCTAAGATACTCTACTGGTCTCACCCCTTTGGCAGCAAGGGAGAATGAAGAAAACAAGATACAAGGGAAAGATTAGTCCAATGGACCACGACTATCACAGCCTCCACCAGACTGAGTCCAGTACAACTAGATGGTGCCCGGCTACCACCACTGACTGCTCTGACTGGGATCACGACAGAGGGTCCTGGGCAGAGCTTGAGAAAAATGTAGAACAAAATTCTAACTCACAAAAAAAGACCAGACTTACTGGCCTGACAGAGACTGGAAAAACCCCAAGAGTATGGCCCCCGGACACCCTTTTAGCTCAGTACTGAAGTCACTCCCGAGGTTCACCCTTCAGCCAAAGATTAGATAGCTCCATCAAACAAAACGAGATTAAAGGGGCACAACAGTCCAGGAACATGGACTAGAAGGCAGGAGGGGACAGGAAAGCTGGTAATAGGGAACCCAAGGTTGAGAAGAGACAGTGTTGACAGGTTGTGGGGTTGTTAGTCATTGTCATCATTGTCATAAAACAATATGTGTACTAACTGTTTAACGAGAATCTATTACTTCTGTAAACCTTCATCTAAAGTACAATTAAAAAAAAAACCTAAAAAAGAATTAACTATAAAAAAAAATCTATCCTAGAGACAGCTTTTGAATGAGTGAAAATGGGTTCAATGGAGTCTGTAGCATCTATATAATTGAAAAGCTCACTGTTCGTATGTTAAAGGCAGTGAATAAAGAAATTCTCAGCCAAACCGCAAGCTTTGCTGAACCACAAGCAAGACAGGTCTCGAGAAGAAAAAAAATGTAACTGCTGTTCTTGCCAGACAACAGTAGCAGCTATAGAGAAATTCTAGTTGCATCCTTGCTCAGACACAATCAATATTAAGCCAATATTACACATTCCATGTGTTTACTGCCAATAACAATGGCTCAAAATAGGATGGCCGTGTGACATTCTAGTTAACTTTTTATGTAATTAAATCCTGAATCTCTTGAAGTCTATATGCAAATGATCCAAATACCATACAGGTGAATATTTTTATTGGAGCTCCTAGCTCCTGTGAAAACAGGGTGACCACACTGAATTCTCTCCTAAAAGTCTCAACATGACTCTTCTGCTCCCTTTTGTTTTTACTTAAGACATTTACTTATTAAAAACTAAACTAACAAAAGTTCTATAACCCATGACATACCCGCTCCCTCACAGATAATTCTGTTTTTATTAGGCATTGACTTACTTTCATTTCATAATCCCACAGAAGAATAACGCTATGGGAGAGTTACATGAGAAGTAGAGACAAGGGTGAGTAGGACACAGTTGGCAATATAGCATTCTGAGACAAGCCTCTGGATTGGGAGATTGTATATAAATACCATACACTTTCTTTCAAAACCACTCAGAATGGGTGTGTAGCTGGTAGCATTTACCACAACCACTAACTAGAATTGCTTCTGACACTTCTGGTTCTAGATAGGGGAACCGATCTGAAACACGTTTGGGTTCTCAGTTACTGATGGCAAATCTTCGTATGAAAAACTTGAAAATGAAAAGCAATCTTCCGCATGTCATTTGGTAAAAGGAGAGCGGAGGAAAAGGATAAAGTCTTGAGACTGGGTCCTGCCTGGGTTAGCGGTTTTGTCTAAATCACTTAGTTCTCTGGGCCTGCGTAAAATGAGGATGGTAGTTAGACTTGTCGCCAGAAAATGCGAAAGCTGCCCTTCGAGCCCCTCAGGGATACCTGCACCGTGTAACCGCGGCGGCCCGGGATCAGGGACGCCTGCACCCTGTAACCGCGGGGGTCCGGGATCAGGGACGCCTGCACCGTGTAACCGCGGGGGTCCGGGATCAGGGATGCCTGCGCCCAGTAACTGCGGTGGCCCGGGACGAGTGTGCCCTCAGAACGACATTTAGCAATCCCAAATTGTGGAGCCGCAGAACTGGGGTGAATTTCCCACCACACATATGAAAGCCTTTGCAATTCAAAATGTAGGCTCAACTTTTAAAGGATGTGAACAGTCAACACAGAAACGATTTCCTCTGGAAGACCTGAATCCTTGTTTTCCATAGTGTTACGGAAGCCACATTCAACACTCGGTTCTGTGCTCTTGTTCGTCTCGCCATTTGTGCTTAATGTCCAGAGCTTTCTCTGTTTAACCTGTAAAATGGGTGAATACTTTTTACCCAGTTTAAGAGGACTTTGTGAAATTTCATGAGGTAATGTACGTGGAAAAACAAACAAACAAACCAAACCCGTTGCCACTGAGTCGATTCTGACTTATAGTAACTCTGTGGGACAGAGTAAAATTGCCCCATAGGATTTCCAAGGAGCAGCTGGTACATTTGAACTGGCGACCTTTTGGTTAGCGGCCAAGCTCCTAACCACTGCGCCACCAGGGCTCCAATGTATGTGAAGTGTCATACATTTATAAGTTCTTTAACAACTGAGTTCATACCCTGCACTGAGTTAGGGGACCAAGCCTGGTCTCTGTTCTCTTCCTAAGGTGCCCTTACAGGTTCCGGGTTAAGTCTGAGGTGTGCTTCCTGCTACGTACCTTTCCTTCTGCCATGCGCTGGTTGCTGACCATCTAAAACCCTTTTTTCCATCACTCAGCTCCCTATACCCACTCTTCCCCTCAGGATGAACCCCTTCTCCCACCTTTGTTGTTGTTAGATGCCATTAAGTCCCCCCCACGCCCCCAAACGCACACATATTCATGGCCACCCCATGCGTAATGGGATCAGACCATTGTGACCGACCCGTAGGGTTTTCCTTGGCTGATTTTTGGAAGTAGATCACCAGGCGTTTCTTCCTCTCTGTCTTAATATGGAAACTCTGCTGAAACCTGTTCGTCATCACAGCAACACTCAAGCGTCCGCTGACAGACGTGCACCATGGCTGTGCATAGGTGCACTGGCCAGGAATGGAACCAAGTTCCCGCATGGAGGGTGAGAATTCACCGCTGAGCTACCATTGCCCCTTCCTCCCAGCTTTAAGCCCCCTCTAAGAATATGTGTAAGGGCTGCTCAATACAGGGTTTGTATGAGTTTAATGGAAGCTGGTGGCGTAGTGGTTAGAGTTCGGCTGCTAACCAAAAGGCTGGCAGTTCGAATCCACCAGGCGCTCCTTGGAAACCCTTGGGGGCAGTTCTACTCAGTCCTATAGGGTCGCTATGAGTCGCAATTGACTCAACTGCAACGCGTTTGGTTTTTGTTTTATGTGTTTAACAGAAGCATTGGTGGTGCAGTGGTTAAGCGCTTGGCTGCTAATTGAAAGGTCAGCAGCTGCTCCGAGGGAGAAGGATGTGGGAGTCTTCTTCCGTAAGGATTTACAACCTTGGAAACCCTATGGGCAGTTCTACTCTGTCCTTACAGGGTTGCTATGAATCAGAATCTACTGGATGGCAATGGGTGTGTGTGGGTGTGGGTTTAATACCACATATATTGTTTCTGCTAAATAATGCATAGTAATTATAGAAAAACTGGGCTAGTCAGATAAAGCACCAGTTGATTTGGAATGAATTGGAATTAACTCCCCAGCAATGGGCTTGGTCTGGTTTTGTACTTGGAGTCAGATATCCTGAGTTCTAGACCTGGCTTCAGTCTTTGTCATTGCAAATCTCTTCCCAAATCCAAGTTGCTAGTCCCAACCTTCGAGATTGGTCTAAACTTCATTCCTATCAGACTCATAGGGAGTGCTTGTTACAAATGGAATTCCAGAGCCCCATCTTTTGCCCAGCAACTGAACCACAACTACCATGGGTCCATACCCATTCCCCTCGAGTGGATTGGTAGATTCCGACTCATAGCGACCTTATATGGGTAAACCCCAAGAAAACCAAACCCATTGCCATAGAGTCAATTCTGGCTCACAGTGACTCTACATGGGTAGAGCCTGGGAATTTGCTCTGCAGTTTTGAAAAGCTCCTCCTGTGATTCTCATACGGACCCAAGTTTCAGGAGCCCCTCCAAGCTCCAGACCATACTGGAATAGCAAGGATGAGGTAGTCTGGACCTGCAGCTTTGGCATTACCTGAGAGCTTAATGGAAATGCAGAATCTCAGCACTCCCTCACCCCCTGCATTTTATGTCTGTCAGCCACCAGGAGATTCTATCATACGCGAAATGTTTGAGAAACTGCTGTACCTTGGAATCATCCCGGAAGCTTTACAACCTACTGATACCTAGGTCCCACTCCAGAAATTCTCATGTACTTATTCTAGGATATGGCCTAAAAGCTCAAGTTATTTTAACGTACAGCCAAGGTTGAGGACCACTCTTGCACAAATCTCAGCCCTTTAAGGTGTAACCTGAGATACATTGGCTTTTGTGGGTTCGCCAGGCACCCTAAGGACCACTTAGATTAAACAGTGCTTTTAAAGGTACAGTGCATGCTGGAGACAAACAAGTTGAACCATACAGCTTTGGGTTCCGAAAAGCCCAGGCGGGAGACTTCCTGTGCCATCCTGCGGGCTAGCAGGGCGCAGCGCCGCTCGTCGCCCCGGGCGCCCCCACC
>NW_004444088.1:3549389-3555913 GCF_000243295.1 Trichechus manatus latirostris
GGGCGCCACCCGGCAGCGCGGGGCCAGCGGGGCTGCTCGCAGCCGGAGTTTGCAGGGGCTGCTCGGAGCGCGGTCCCCAAGAAGACTCCCTGCCCCCTGCGTCCCAGTAAGTTGACTGTAGTTTCTGAAGTTGGAGGGAGCCGTGGGAAGGAGGGGTTCTTTTTTATTATCTTCATGTGGCGGAAGCCAGGAGTGGGTGCTGGGTGCCCATGGGAAGAGCACCCTCTTCTCTCGTTAGCGGGGCTCCAGCAGGGTGTGAAGAAGCGGGGCACGGCTCGCGGGGAGGGAGTCCAAGGAGGGTTGGCTTCAGTCCCTGACGAATGTGCCAGTTGGAAATATGCTGGGAGAGGACAGGTGCTCGGAGGGCATTTCGCCTGCAGCTAATTGCACATTCCGAGTTCCTTGACAGTTGACAGTGTGAGTGTATGTATGTGTGTGTGTGTGTGTGTGTGTGTGCGTGTGTGTGTGGCGCGCCAGGGTCTTGTCATCTCTCTCCCAAGCCCTTGGGGGAGTGACACCGGTGATACTCCTGAATGACCAGGACTGCGATGGCTCTTAGTGGGTGGGAACTAAACCATTCCTTCTCAGGCCTCCAGGCGTTCCGGGCGTCCCAGTTTACTGTCCCCCTAGGTAGAAGCTACCACCTTTTCCATAATTGGAGCCCAGTCCTTTAGGGAAAAATAACAGCAAAAAACAGAACTTACGCGTCAACCCAACGCGCTATAACGCGCTTTGTGCTATAAGGCAAATAAAACCAGAAAACTGCTCTGTGCTTGTGGTTTTTCATAAACTTTAAGAATGTGGACAAGTCTCAGAGGGAGAGGTGTCAGACGATGGCACTGGGGTTCACCCAATTGTCCTGCACCCCTCATGTAAGAGGCCTCCAGGCTGGCTAACTTTGTCCCTCTGCAGTGGCTGCAGCTGTGCTCTCCGTTCCATTTGTTTGAAGTCTAGCTTGAACAGTATTTTAATGAAAATGCTGACGTGATACAGCAGCCTGTAGTTTGAAACAGAGTGCACTCTTCACATTGGAGTGTCTCCTAATAGGGAGCTTGCAAGGCAGAAGAACCCAGTATATTTTTCAAGGCAGCTCCAGGAATTAGACACATTAATCATGTTTTAAAATAGCATGCATTGTTTAGAGAGCTTGCAGAGGACCCCCTTTGAACACATCCCTTTGTTTTAGAAAAAGTGGAAATTGTTTGTGCCAGACAGTTGTTGAGTCTGAAAGTTAAGTGTACTGATGGACTTAATTATCTTAATAAACAAAGAGCATGATTTATAGGTAGCTGCACTGTCCTATTTGAAGGATAGACTTCTAGCCTTTCTTTCTCATCTGTTCCCTGAGATTCCTTTTAAGCAGAGCAATAGATGATCATCATTGATGTTTAATATTGAGTTGATTAAATTTGCAAAAGGAACACTTTGAAATACCATACAGTACTGCTGTGTGACTCTTAGCGGTCAGTAAACGTAAGGGGAATATTTGATGTAGGAGTCATTGGCTAAATAAAACAGATCGTGTTAAGACTGACCTACTATTTTTTCTTGATTTGGACTTGAAATTGTTGTTCAATCCAAAACTTGGGGGTGTGAAGTTTTAATGTAAAATTTATTTAGGTAATCTTTAGAGAGAGAAATGCATTTATTTAGAGTATCCTAGCGTATAGTTATAGTCACTTATTTAAAAATGTGTCATCATTGTTTTTAAAAGAATTCTTAAAAAAAACAAGGTTATTTCAAAAGTGACTGTCTGCTTTTTGGTCAAATCCACATATGTAGTTTGTGAATGTGTCCAGTGCTTATCTCTAGAAGATATTACATCTAAACATGGAATCTCCTTTTTGTGAGGAAGAACGAACAAAACAAAAACTCCAGGTTGACCAGAAGCTATGTTGCATCATGCTTAGGAAGACAGACTCTGGAGCTCGCTGCCCTCATTGTCACCGTCTGTTTGAATCTGGGCAAGTTATCTAAACTCTCCGTGCCGCAATAGTGCCATCCACAAAATGGGGGCAATAGTAGTACCTACCTCATGGGACTGTTGTGAGACTGTGTTCATGGATGGAAAGCTGGTGAATCAGCGTCTGGCGTATTACCAAGCTCCCTCTGGGTGAAATGGTCGTTGGTATGAGAGGAAACGCGTCTTTGGATATTGCGGACATTGAGTGGCTGTGGCAGAGGTTAAGAGAGCCCTGACATGTATGACAGGAGAGAAAGTGTAACAGTCACTGGGCATCTCCTAGCCATGCAGACACCAGCTCAGTTCTCAGCGCAGCCCTTCGAGGTCCACGGTTCCGTCTCCAGTTCCGAGATGAGGAAACTGACGCTTAGCCAGATCAGTTAGATAACTTGGAGCTGATATTTTAACGCCTCTCTTTCTGTTTCAAAACCCTGTTCTTTTTGAGTCTGCTGCCTCAACTTGCAAAGTTTTTTTTTTCTGTATGTTCTTTCATCCTCATAATAACCCAGTGAAAGAGGTGGCATTATTATCCTCAGTTTACAGATGAAGAAATTTAAGTTAAGCACTAAGGTATTCAAAATGCTTACCAGCCCCCACACCATAGGCCTCCATGAGTAGGAGCTATTATTATTATTATCATAACTATTATTATTATTACTATCATAATGTGGGATCACCATGAGACGGGGTGACCTGACAGCAGCTAACAGCAACAACATTGTTAAATAACTTACCTGTGGTTACATGGAGCCCTGCTGGTGCAGTGGTTAAGAGCTCGGCCGCTAACCAAAAGGTCAGCAGCTGGAATCCACCAGGCACTCCTTGGAAACCCTATGGGGCAGCCTCTACTCTGTCCTATAGGGTCGCTAGGAGTCGGAATTGACTCGAAAGCAACAGGTGATGGGTATGGTCACGTACTTCTGGGTCGTGGTAGAGGTGCCTCCAGGTGAAGTGAGTTTTCTCCAAGTCTTAAGTGGATTCCGCTGTTCCTCACTTCCCCATCATATACTCAGAGAATCAGAAAAAGATGTTACGGTTCACACTGGAGGACAGCCTCCCCGTTTTATTTCCGGCCTCCTGGTGTAGCCTCAGCAACCCGCACAGCCGCGTAAACCACCAGCAGTCAATCGCAAACAGCTTCCTCCCTGCCTGGGAGTTATCTCCTAGTCAGGGAACTCCCCTTGGGCAGAGAGAGGCTTTGCATTTTGCACCATCTTATATTCTGTACACTCATCTTTCTGTGTGTTCAGAAATGGAAATAACTTTTACTTCACATGAAATACCCATGTTTTCTGTAGGCCTGAGTCCTAGTGTGATGGGACTGGTGTGTGTGAACAACAGAGCAGGACTTCCTTAGAGTTGCCACAGCCACCTGAACTTCTCATCTGACTTCCAGAGGTTGGGAATGACTGAGCGGCCACTGGTTGGTTGGTTTGTTTTTTTTGGTGGCTTTCTTAGGTTATCATTCAGATACTACATGATGTTCTGGCCCTTGGTAGATATTTGTTTTCCTTGATATTAAAATCTAATTGCTGTATAAGGAACATAGGCGACAGACTGCACGCAGACCAATTTAATGTTCAACCTCTTAGCTCACGTACCGTACCACGGAAAGATACTTTAAGACAAGTTGGCTTTCTTTTTTTAAAGTCAGAACTCTCAGTGGGCAAGCTTCCAGGAGGTGTCTCAGTGTGCCAGAGGGAAGCCTTGTCATCCACTGAGCTTCCCTCGTCTCTGAACTCCCACTTCGATTTCAGCCATCCTTTTCAGAGAACAGATACTGCCTTTTACTCAGTCAGTGGTTACATTTCAGATGTTCCTCTACTCTGGGTGATTCTATAGTAGAAGTCTCTCCTGATCTTTTTTGTGACTTGAGCTAGGTCTACAAGTTACTTTGGACTAACTCTTCAGAATTTACATATGGTTCTGTTTTGTTTCCTGTCTGTGTTGTCTGTTAGCGGCTTATCTGTGGCCACTTCTAAATCTCCAAGTGGATTTTCCTCTGACAGCCAGCCTTCTCTTGTCGGAAGATGCGTGTGCAAGAAATGCAAACTGAATTTTAATATGCTTACAAGGGAATGAAGATCATTTACTTTCCCCAGTCATAGCTACTATTCTGAATTACCTTCACTTGGGGCTTGGGGAATTGGGAGCTGATTCTATTTCTAGGGCTCTTGCCTCATGGATCTGTGAGTTGTCCATTGAGGGCATGGGGGACACAAGTTTCTGGTTATACAAGCAAGTAGGTCATCTGCAACATGGCAGAGCCATCCCCTCCAGGTTGGGAGATGACTGACTGCAGGGGGCATGGGGTGGACGTGGAGGGAGACAGCTCTGAGGATGCTTCATCTGCCACATTTCTAGTCCCCGTAGTTGGTTGCCGTCAGGTTGATTCCAACTCATGACAACCCCATGTGTGCAGAGCAGAACTGCTCCATGGTTTTTTTTTTCCCCCCTACATTTACTTTTTTGTTAATTTTATTGTTCTTTAGGTGAAAGTTTACAGCACAAATTAATTTCTTATTAAAAAATTTATCCACAAATTGTTTTGCGACATTGGTTGTAATCCCCGCAATGTTCCGGCACTCTCCCGCTTTCCATCCTAGGTTCCCTGTGTCTGTTCGTTCTGTTTTCCCATCTATAGGGTTTTCAAGGCTGTGACCATTCAGAAGCAGGTCACCAGGCCTGTCTTCTGAGGTGCCTCTGGGGGGATTCGAACTACCAACCTATTGCCTAGTAGTCGTATACCATCCAGGGACTCCTAGACCTTACTGGTCATCTTTTCTAGGTAACAGTTGAAATAGCTCTCACGAGCATTTTCTATGTGCTGGCTGCCGTGCTAAGAACTCTATATGTAAAGTATTTTTTTTAATCCTCAACATGTCCTTATAAGGTAAGCTCCTTTATCATCCTCTTTTGCAAAAGTAGAAACGGAGACCTAGAAAGGTCAGACCGCTTGTCTAAGGTCACACTGGAGTTTCTGGGTAAGGTGGAGAGCACAGGGCTGTCTCACTCAGCCTGTGAGCCTTCCAGAACACTCTGCTGCCTCCAGTTTTGGAGTCTTTATGATAGTGAAACCACATTGTTTTTCAAAATAGTCTTATCCTGTCTCTGGGTCCCGCAGCAGTCCTGGGACAGGGCTGGAAGGGATGGTGGGAAGGTGCATGCCCACCTTCTCGCCCATGGCCAGCAGCTGGCATGACTGCACAGGAAGTGGTATCTCCGTATCTTTGAGGAGGGAGAGCTTATGCTTAGTCCTTGCAACCAGCTCAGAAAAGAAAACCACATGTTAACTTTATGAAATAGGAAACATAAAGTCTTCAGCTGATAATAGAACACAGTGGCGAGGCAGGCTGACCTTGCGTTTGAGGTCATCTGCTTGCATCATTTTCATTAGAGAAAGGGGAAGTGTAGAAACCTGAGATTTTTGTTGAGTGATATTTTTTAAGAGAAGTTAAATTTTAAGTCTAAAGAGGTATCAGTAATGAGTTATCCTGGAAGTAGCACATTATAACATGACAGTGTCATCTGTCATTTACGATGAGACCATGGTTTTTTAAAGGAAGTGAATGCATATGTTTTAAGAGTAAGGTTCGAGTGTGTTGTTTCCGTTAGGAATATTGCATCAAACCTCCATATCTGACTTATAACCCTTCTAAAACCAGTCCGGGTGTAGACTAAAAAGATGAGATTTAAAACCATCTTATAATATTTTCAAAACCCCTCTCTTCTCTAAGCCACACCCCTGTTTTTTCTTGATTTCACACTAGAGTCAACATTTGTTCAATAACTCCTTCATATTCCCCTAGGGTTTCAATTATAAAGAAAGTGTATTATTACATTTTGGCATATCTTGACATCTCCTCTACTCTGTTCTTGATTTTTTGTAGGACTGTATAATTTTCAAACCCGTGAGTGATTAAAAAGTAATTTAAAAAATCAACTTTCTCAATATAGACTGTTTATTGCAGAGGTTAGGGAAGTTTGGCCCCAGTAGGGGCCTTTGGCAATTCCATGTCACCATGAGTTGGAGTGAACTCGATGGCAACTGGCTTTTTTAGAGGCCTTAAGATACAGAGCTCCTGAAACCCTGTGAACCTTATGAAGTGGGCAAGTAAAAAAAAAAAAAAAAGTTTTTAATTGGTCCCCAGCATCTTTGCAGCTCCCAGCTGGCCCACTCTCTACCTACCTTATCATGTGTTCATTTGCAAGTGATCACCTTCACTTGATTTTCTAAAAACCCCCAAAGGTGTGACTAAATCCACATTGCTGTCTTCATTTTGGTCTTTAGAGAGCCCCTGGGTTGCATATGAAGCTTCTGTGTGGATTTATTCTCTTGGGAATGAAGGGCGATCAGATAAGTCCTTGGGCGTCTGGTCTCCCAGTGGCTCTATCATAACTATTAATGGTGCTTCCGCTCACTCTGACCCTACCCATTCCTCCATCACCCCCATTGTGGATAAAAATGCTGGAGCTACAATTGGCATGACACTACTTATAAAGATAATGCTCTACATTCTACCTTGGTGAGTAGTGTCTGGGATCTTAAAAGCCTGTGAGC
>NW_004444088.1:3556515-3579559 GCF_000243295.1 Trichechus manatus latirostris
TGTAAGCCTTCATCTTAAGGGAGAATAACAGCATAATTAGAAGAGCGTAGTCAATGTCACTTAAATGTGTATGTAAAAAAAATTTTTGAAATGGCGAAAAAAAAAAAAAATGCTGAAGCTACTGGGAAGCTTTAATATCGAGTAGTTCATGTTACAAGTCAGAGGCAATAAAACCACAAAACACAATGATTTTTCTTTTTTTATATGGTAAAAAATTGCCCATCCCTAACATAGCTCTACGCAGCTGTAACATACCGTCTGCATTCAGCCCTTGGGAATTTTGACCAGAATGGCCTTATGATTTTCTCCCTGACAACTTAGAGGGAGAGCTGTGAGCCTCTCCTTCACACATAATCAGTCACTAGCAGCGTGGTAGTGTTGGAGTCCAACTTAGTTGGAGTGATATTTATTCATGTATACATTCCCCAAATACATATTGCTATACCAGGCATGTTGTTAGATGATGAATCCTCAGACATAATAAAATTGCTCTCAGTGCCCTCACGGAAGATCTCAGTCTCACGGAAGAAAAAGTCATTGACCAGCGTTTGTAACCAGTGCGTTAGAGAAGCTGTACCAAAGGGTGCCTGACGCCAGGGGATGCCTTTCTCTTAGGAAGCAGAGCTCCAGCTGAGTCTGGAAGAGTGAGTAGGGGAATACCAGGCAGCTGAGGATGGGGGTGGACTGGGAGAAATAATTCTGAACAGAGGGAACAGGGAGTACAGTTGGAACAGCTAGTCTTTTTTTTTGGCAACCATCACAACTATTTTTTTTTCCAAAACTTTTTCATCACCTCCAACAGAAACTTTGTACCCGCTAATAAGCAGTAATCCTCCACTCCCCTCTCCCCACAGGTCCTGGTAACCACTAGTCTGTTTTCTGTTTCTATGCATTAAGCACTTGGATGCTGACTGAAGGGTTGGCGGTTCAAGCCTGCTTAGCGGCTACGTATGATAAAGACCGGGCGATCATCCCACATGAACATTACAGCTTAGAAAACCCTACGTGGCAGTTCCGCTCTGTCGCATGGGGTTCCTAAGAGTTGAAGGCGCCTAACAACAACACCATGCGTTTGTCTATTCTAGATGTAAGTGAGCTCATACAATAATTGTCCTTCTGTGTTTGTCGTATTTCACTCACCAAAACATTTCCAGGGTTCGTCCGTGTCAGAGCATGTTATCAGAGCTTCATTTCCTTATGACTCAATAATACGTCATTGTGTGGATATGCCATGTTTTGTTGATCCCTTCACCTGCTGATGGACCTTTGGGTGGTTTCTACCTTTTGGCTGTTGTGAACAATGCTGCAGTTAGCGCTGGTGTACAAGTATCGCTTGGAGTCTCTGCTTTTAATTCTTTTGAGTATATACCTAGGAGTGAAATTTGTGGGTGATACGGCAGTTCTTTGTGGAACAGCTGGTCTTGTGATGTCGCTGGGGCACATGAGAGGACTGTACGTGGAGAGAGGCTGGAGAGAGAGGCTGCGGCCACTTTAGGAAGGGTCTTGTGAGCCATATGTGGTCTTGCTGAATTTGAGCATTTGTCTACCAACCTTAAAGGCTTGCGGTTTGAACCCACCTAGTGACAAGAAGAAGACTTGGCGGTCTGTTTTCATAAAGATTGTGGCCAAGAAAACCCCACGGAGCAGTTCTGTTCTGTAACACATGGAGTGGCTGTGAGTCAGAATCAGCTTGATGGCAGCAGGTAGGTTGTTCTTTTAGAATGATCATGCTGGGTGTGCTGTGGAGAATGGGTGGGGGTGTGGGGAAGGGCGAATGGAAGCCGTGCGAAAACCAGTGAATCCTAGTGCCGCTTTGAGGTCTGAACTAAGACTGATTTAAGAGTGGGGATAGTAGAGGGAGGGGGAGAAGCAGGGAGGAGTGGGTGACTTTCTGGATGATTCCCAGGTTCTGGCTTGGGAAGTAGAATGGACCGAGGCGCCGTTGCTGATGTAATGAGTATAGAGGATGGAACAGCTTTGAAGAGGAAGATTCAGTTGTGGATTTACCTAATGTGAGGTACAAGAGGAACATCCAGGACTTGTTTAGTTGATGGTTGTACATGCCTGGGGTTCCGGAATTCAAGGCAGGCTGGGCTGGAAATGCAGGTTTGTGAGTCCTCTGTGGATCAGATGTGCTTGCACACTGCCTGGGAGAATGTGTGGAAGAATAATAATAATAAAAAGATGCAGGGCAAGGTGGCAGATGGAAGAAAAGAAGATGGGAGAGTAGATGAAGTGAGAGAAGTTTTTGAGAAGTGCTTGGACACAGAGTAGCAGAGGCCAGAGGCAGAGCAGAATGAGGTGCTTGATTGAATGGGAATCCAGTGAACAAAGGCCAACAGCAGAGGGACAGGTCAGCCTTGTCACTTCCTTGTACCTACCTAGATAATAGGGGCTGTTTCTCATAGAGCTGTCAGCGGCTGTCAAACATGTGGAAGCCAGGTGGGGCTGGGAGGTGGGTAGGAGGAAGAAATAAAATCACCAATAAAGCATGATCCCTGCCTGTAATCTGTTTACAGGATAGAATCGTCATTTCTTGTTTTTCTTTTCTGTTTATTTTTCTCCTTCACTGACAGCAGAACACAGACACTTGGGAAAACGGGAAAAAATGATGGAATCACTTTCTTGGTGCATAAATTGCTTGGTCTCCATAGAGAGAGCATATCTGATTGTATCCATGAATGAGCACACTGGAAGGAAGAGTGATAAATGACACAATATTTGACAGTTTACAAACACTGAGTTTTTTTCACAGCCCTAGTGTCTTTGGAGGGTTTGGACTTTGAGGCCAGCCCCTTTATACTCATTAAAGTAACGAGTCTGTGGCTTGCTGATCAGATGAGGCACGTGGGGTACAGTTCACTGTAGTTTTCATTTGGTTAGCCCTGGTGGTGTAGTGGTTAGGAGCTCAGCTGCTAACCGAAAGGTCAGCGGTTTGAATCGACCAGTCACTCCTTAGAAACCCTATGGGGGCAGTTCTACTCTGTCCTATAGGGTCGTTCAGAGTCGCAGTCGACTTGACGGCAATGAATTTGATTTTTTTGGTTTATGAAAATAAGCCTCATTATAAACTGAGTATTTTTGGATTATGGAAATAATTGTCGTGTGTTTTAGTTAATACAGTGCATTTCAGTCCTCAAGCATTTTATCCTTTCATTTTGACCTCAAGGTAGAATTATACCCATTATAGAGATGAGGGAATTGAGACTGAACGTTCTCATGACTGGGTGGAGATAATACAGCTAGTAAGTGGGGCTTTCTGACTTCAGAGTCTGTGTTTCTGCTTGTTCTTCTCACTCCGTCATGTTGCCTGTATCTTTGTGACTAGCTATGAAAGAAAAATTAGGGGGTGGAATATTTAAGAGATTTTTTATTAGTCTGTCGCAAGCACCAACAGTAGAAACCGTGTCTCCTGCAATCCCTATATATAGTTGGGCCACAGATTATTTATGCAAATGAAAATGATTAAGTTAGACTGGGGAGAATCTGTTTTTTCACAGAAGGAACATCTTTTTCTTTCATTATATTAAGGGCATTAAAAAACAGCATCTGTGTTATAAAATAAAAGAATTCAGTATTTTAAACTGCAAAACTGTTGTAGTTAAACTTGCTCTTTGTTGCAGTGACTATTTTATCAGAAGTGTTCCATGCGTGTGCCTGTATGTAAACTAAAAATCAGCCAAATTAAGTTTAAACTCTGGTTTTCCTTTTATAATATTAATTTTGGATTCTCCAAATACATTAAATGATCTAGCTTGCTTTATCTTGCCAAAGCTGCTATTATGTTACCTATTTAGTGCCAAATTATCAAACGTTTGTTTTTTTCTTAAGGTGCTTGATCGAATGGGAGTCCAGTGAACAAAGAAATGAAATAGGAGGAAGGGCCAACAGCAGAGGGACAGGTTCGCCTTGTCGCTTACTTGTACCTACCCAGATGATAGGGGCTGTTTCTCATAGAGTTGTCAGTTCCTGTGAAACATGTGGATGCTGGGTGGGATTTGGGGGTAGGAGGAACAAATAAAATCACCAGTAAAGCATGATCCCTGACCATAAGCTGCTTACAGGATAGAATCGTTATTTCTTGTTTTTCTTTTCTGTTCATTTTTCTTCTTCACTGACAGCAGAACGCAGACACTTGGGAAAATGGGAAAAAATAATGGAATCACTTTCTTGGTGCATAAATTGCTTGGTCTCCATAGAGAGCATATCTGATTGTATCCATGCATGAGCACGCTAAAAATGATACATTGTAAAATGATGCTAGATAAATCTAAATGGGTTTATTTCAGTTTTACAACTTATATTTTGGCTGCTTAATATTCTAAAATTATGATTTTACCTAATTTTGCTACTTTTAAAGCAGATATTAGTTCTTCATGTACAGTAATGTGGAAATCATGAAATGGACATGGAACTTTCTTGCTGTTTGAAAACAAAGTTTATAATGTGACATTTTTTTATTTCACAAAAAATATCTAAGAGACTTGCTAAATGGCAATTTCCAGATGAAAGCAATTTCTGAATCTCAATTTCAAGCTTCGTGGTGCGAATTTTACATTTTAGCTCAGTAGGAAGAGTTGAATCCAAAGAGGCTTATGCATTTGCGACATTTGCTGGGTTCTTTGATTATCGTTGCTGATTTTCTTTTTAGTAAACATGCATTTATAAATTTTTAAAAGTTTCATAAAAATGTTAGGCGACTATCTTATTTCTGCTAATTATCACTACACATGAAGTATTATAGTAGCTTTCGTCCAATCTAGTTGAAAAATTAGAATATAGGCACATGAGAACTTAAATAACAATATAAAGTAATATAATAATTTATATAGAATTTTATTACATTTAGGAGCTGTGGTGGCACAGTGGTTAAGGCGCTCAGCCACTAACTGAAAGGTTGGTGGTTCGAACCCACCAGCTGCTCCTCAGGAGAAAGATGCGGCAGTCTGCTTCTATGAAGATGTACAGGCTTGGAAACCCTGTGGAGCAATTCTGCTCTATACTATAGAGTGGCTATGGGTCGGAATCGACTCGTTGACAGTGGGTTTGGTTTTTTTGGGTTTTTTTTGGTTTATTGCATTTAGTATTTACAATAGGTGAGCAAACTCAGATGAAGTCAAATGAAGATTAATCTGGCCATTTCATGCCTCATGTGTCCCAATTTCACCCAAATGCAAATATGATAATCCAGAGCATAGAGATAGTATTCTGTCGAGGTGATTTGACACTACTGTGTTTATCACTCACTACCAAGACGAATAATGAAGCCCCATTTCCCACCAATCCTTCCGTGAGTGAGCATTTTAATATCATGCACCAGTTTTCATAGTCTAAAAAGAGTAATTAAATTTTCTTTACCTCTTCTTTATTCCCATTGGAATTTTATGCAGACACTTGTATGTTAGTGTACTTGACATGATAGAAGAAGTCGAAATTAGTCATCTAATTCGACTACCATAATTATGTGTACAGTTAGAACTTGATTGAATAGAGTGGTTTTGCATATTGAGTCTGTTCTGTCTCTTAGTGGATTTAAGAATTATATGCTTAATATTTCAGAGTCCTAAACACGTTTATGTTTACCAGTGGCACACAGAGAAAAATATAAATATTTTTATGAACGGAACTTAAAAAGATATGCTTGCTTTTCAAGTGTTAGGAACTAATACTTAACTGTCTACTATAGATTTTTCTTACCTGTAACATATTGATAAGAAATATAGAAACCAAAAACCAAACCTACTGCCATCGAGTCGATTCCGACTCACAGCGAGCAACCCCACAGGGTTTGGGGGCTGTAAATCTTTACGGAAGCTCACTGCCACATCTTCCTCCCACGGAGGTGCTGGTGGTTTCCAACTGCTGACCTTTCAGTAAGCAGTCAATCGCTTTAACCACTTAACCGCTGAGCCACCAGAGCTGGAGATTGCCGTGGACCAGCTCCTGGACACAGAAAGTGACACAATACCTGGGCTGCCAGTGTCAAGGAGCTGCTGGCTGACGGTTACAGACCCACTGAGACCTCGTCTCTGGCCTGTGGGACAAGATCCAGAGCGTGCAGAAGCTGAGCACACCCCAGAAGAAGTGAGGGTCTCCAGTCCAGGTGAACCGTGGCTCCCACAGGACAGCCGCTGCCCCCTGAGCTCATAGAAGCAGCAGCACCCGGGGGCCCTGTGGCCAGGCCTGCTGCCATGAGCAGGGCTGTCTGTGCTTCTGGCCCAGGGGTCTCTTCCCCTGCCCCGCAGGTTTCCACGTTTGAGGTTTTCTATTGTTATTAAACTGATGGGGCTTTTTTTGTTTTTGTATTGACTCTGCGGTGCGGGCCCTTAAATAAAGCTAGGATATGCCTTTGATGCCAAAACAAAAGCCGAGGCCGGCCAAGATGCCTTTCGTGGCAGAAGACATCATGAAACTGCTCTGCTCTGAGAAATGTAGAAAAGGTTGAAAACTAGAACACGGTCGCTTGGACCTAGTGCTGAGGCTGGTGATGTTGAGGTTTTCCTTAATTAAAAAAAAAAATTGAAGGAAAGGTCTATCATGAATCTTGACAAGTAGTTATATATTGTCAGATAATGTTAGGATATTTTTCCTTTGCTTTATTTTAATGGCCACTTTGCCCAAAATGTACATATTGGACTTTGACATCAACCTAAAATGCTCAGTATCTTCAAAGTATGATTGAAATCATGTTTGGAGCCTCATTAAAAGGACACAATATGGAGAACAGCTTTTCAGGCATTGTGCTGGAATGCGTGGAGCAGGATTGTTAAACACTGTGGTTGCTGAGAAAAAGAAAAGAAAATACTGAACTATGAAACTTACACTGAATTTACCGGTGTCTGCCCGCCCAGTTCTGAAACTTTCCCACTGGCTGAGTTATTTGCGAATAGTAGTATGTCAGGACCTGAATTATTATAGAACTTGTCTTTTAATAAATATTCAACAGCATTTTCAAAATTGTTCTCCTTGATACGGTTCCTAATGAACAGCCCAGTGCTGAGCGTGAACAGACTTCTTTCATACTGTTTGATAGGCACAGGCCATTGGGTGTTTGCACCCTTCTCCTGTATTTTCACAGCTTCACAGATCCTGAAAACTGTCAGCCTTGGATTAGGCTAAGCCTTCTGCATCTCCACAGTTAGGAGAAGAAGAAAAAGAATTTCTCTGCTTCTCCCTGTAATAGGCCAAGGCCTGTGGTCAGAGAATCATCATATGCTGGTCCTGCGCTTTTTGGTCTTGGTGTTCTTGTTAGCTCCGGGAAGAGATAGCATGAAAGGCGTTGCTGAAATGTTTCCACCTCAGCTTGGCTTGTTCTGTCTCACACTGATTCCATCTGGGTTCTCAGCTGGGGGCAGCTTTGCCCCTCTCCCAGGAGACAGTTGGCAATGTCTGGAGACGCTTTTGGCCGTCACAACTGGGAGAGGGGCGTGTGTCACTGGCGTGCAGTGGGGAGAAGCTGGGGATGCTGCTACTCGTTCTGCAGTGCACGGGACAGCCTCCACAGCAAAGAATTGTGTGGTCCAAAGTGTTCACAGGGAGGAGGTTAAGAAACTTGGGGAGTGTCTGTTTTAATTTGCTTTATATTCTTCATGCAAGTAGAATTTGATGGGGGGGGTCTGGTGAATCAATCATTGTATTAACGTTAATAGTTTACTGCACACCTACTAGGTCCTAGGAAACCCTGGTGGCATAGTGGTTAAGAGCTACGGCTGCTAACCAAAAGGTCAGCAGCTGAATCCACCAGGCGCCCCTTGGAAACCCATGGGGCAGTTCTGCTCTGTCCTGTAGGCTCACTATGAGTCGGAATTGACTCCGTGGCAACAGGTTTGGTTTTTCTGTTGTTTTACTAGGTCCTGAGAATGCAGTGAAGAATATGGCGTAATCCCCGTCCTTAAGGAGTTTACACTCTTTTTGCAAGAATAACTGGCAAATAAAATACTGCTATTTGATGGGAGCCCTGGTGGCACAGCAGTTAAGAGCTTGGCTGCTAACCTAAAGGTCAGCAGTTCGAATCCACCAGCCACTCCTTGGAAACCCTATGGGGCAGTTCTTCTCTCTCCTATAGGGTGGCTATGAGTTGGAATCAACTCGAAGGCAACAGATTTGGCTTGGTTTTTAATTTTTACAGGAGCAGATCGCCAGGTCTTTTCTCCCACGGAGAGGCTGGTAGGTCCGAACTGCTGACCTTTCGGTTAGCAGTCAAGTGCTTAACTGACATCAGGGCTGCACAACAGAATGTTCATTTTCATCCCTAAAGAGACTCAAAAACCCTTAGTGTATAACTATGATTCAAGAAAGACTTGATTCGTTATCCTTATTATGTATGGAAGTAGATACTGTTGGCAGCTTGTCGTGAAATCATTGAAGAATTTGTAAGAGCAAAAGATAGAAACAAATGTTTTTAATTATAACATGTTAGAGATGAAAGATCTAAAAATAAAATAGAATAATTTATTTTCTGATCATTAAATTTTCTTTTATGTCATCTTTTCATTTGTTCATTTATAATTGTAGCATTTATTACAAAACAAGCATCAAAACTGAAGTATGAGCTGTTTAAAGCAAAATTGCTGAAAGTCAATTTTTTGTTTTGGGAGATGAACAGAATCCTACATTGATTGTTCAAACAACTTAGTTGACTGACTCATTTTCTTTGTTGTAGAATACGTGGGATTTTTTTGTAGAAAATGTGGTATATAGTAATCTGCATCTGCTAAATTTTTGTAATCCAGTTCATCTCATTCTGCTAAAATGGCATATACCACTTTTGCATTCAATCATTGATATTATAGTTGCATTTAAAAGAAGTTACATCATGGATAGGTAAGACACACACACACATATACATGTATGTATGTATAACTGACGTATCTAGTTTGAATATGTGAGTAAGCAGAGGAGGGGGTACCACAGATTGTCAATTTTTAGGGCCCTCACATCCTTTAATCTGGTCCTCCTTGGCAACCCTATGGGGCAGTTCTGCTCTGTGCTGTAGGGTCGCTATGAGTTGGAATTGGCTTGATGGCAGTGGGTTAGTTAGCCTCATGCATACAGTGTGAGAACTTTGTCAAGGCTTGCAGTACTGTAGACCAATAACTAGTTAATGGGCATCCATTCATTGTGCATGTATTGAGTGCCTACTGTGTGCCAGGCACTGTGAAAGGCAGTGAAAAAGCAATAAACGAGCTATCTACTTTCAGTTTCAAATGGGAGGAGACACGTACACAAAGGAGTATCAGCAGGTGTGAAGTTGTAGACAGAGAAGTAAGATAGATTTATGTCACTAGGAGTGACTGGGTGGTTAGGAAGGGCCTCTCTGCGGAGGTGACATTGAAGCTGAAATCTGAATGAAGCAGCCAGACGGACTGGAATCTAGAGACACCACCTGGTAGACCCAGGAAGCCAGAGGAGGCCAGAGGGGCCTGTGCTCTTGATCAGGGAGCAGCATGGCCGAGCTTGGCCAGCTGTGTATTTTAGGAAGATCCCTCTGGTAGCAGCACTTAAAGAGAACTGGAACCAGAGACAGGCGCGCTGGGGCCCCGGACTGGAGCCCAGCTCCTGGAACCAGGGACCTGGCGAGAGCAGAACAGGCAGTTGGCTGCCGTGATGCCCAAATGCTGGTCTTGGGCTCGCTCTCTGTCCTCTGCTCAGACCCCGTTTGGGCCACACAGCCGGGTGAAGGCACCAGCCTTAACACGCTTGTCAACGTATGTGTCACAAATGCCCGTTTCTAGACCCCGTCCTGGTCTAGAGATGTGGAGTCAGAGCCGGGACTTGATTAAGTCTCCAGGTGATTCTGATGCAGGGCGTCCATGGACCAGTCTTTGAGAAACACTGTATCTAAGCACTGCTCTGTTACTTTAATATTCCATCTGATTTTCACAGCACTACTGTGAGGAAAGCTTGTGTTCCCAGGTTACAGGTTGGGAAACAGTCTCAGTGTGATTGCCCACAGTCACACTGCTGGCGGGTGCCATGGCTGGCAAAGCGGCGGCCCCTGTTTGTAGATGTTCTGTTATTGTTGTTAGGTGTTGTCGAGTCAGTTCCGACTCACAGTGACCCTATAGGACAGAGTGGAACTGCCCCATAGGATTTCTAAGCAGCAGCTGGTGGGTTTGAATTGCCGACCTTTTGGTGAGCAGCAGAGCTCTCAACCACTGTGCCACCAGGAATCCTTTTTGTAGATAGGCCTGCCTATGTGAAAATGGTAAGAATAAAAAAACCCAAATGCGTTGCCATCGAGTTGATTCCGACTCATGGTGACCCCATGTGTTAGAGTAGAAGTGGATTCCGTAGGGTTTTGTTGGCTGCAATCCTTATGGAAGCAGATCACCAAGGCTTTCTTCCGTGGGACCGCAGGGTGGATTTGAACCGTGAACCTTTCAGTTGGTGGTGGTGTTCGTTGCCATCGAGTCGGTTCTGACTGACGGCAACCTCGTGTGTGCAGAATAGAACTGCTCCTTAGGCTTTTCAAGGCTGTGACTTTTTGGAAACAGATCACCAGGCATTACTTCTGAGGTGCCTCTGGGTGGGTTTGAACTCCTAACCTTTTGGTTAGGAGTCTGGCACTTAACCATTTGTACCACCTAGGAACTTCAGGGTAAGAACAAGGAAAAAAAAAAAAAAAAACCCAAACCTTTTTCTGTCGAGTCAGTTTTGACTCATAGTGACCTTATGGGACAGAGTAGAACTGGTGATTTTTTTTTTTATCACCTGTAGACCTCGAAACCGAAGCATATGCCTCCCAGAAAATCCAGTTTTCAGTTGCCATGAATCATTTATTTCTGAAGTGGCTCTTGAACTAAGAGTTGTACAGTGATGTTGAAGAGGTGGAGGAGGGTTGCTGAGTGAAAAGCCCACTGATAATTAGAAATCTTGTTTAAAAGCGGGCTGGAAAACACATTTGTTTAAATTACCTACCTGCCCCCATCTGAATGTAATTGTCAGGAGGGTTCCATCTCTATTTTCTTCTATCGATGGGGTGTTGAACATATTTATCTGGAAGATTTAATTTCCTAAGAAGGTTTAGGTCGGCCTGACTTTTATGAAGGCAGCCTTCCCTGGTCCCTATAGGGAAATACATAGAGAAAAACAGCATGAAAAGAAAGCAAGAAAAAAATTGTCCCAGAGTGACCCAGCCCTGCTGTGCACTGCCATGCCCCCCTCAGTCAAGCCCCTCGCATCAGGGCCAACTGCAGGGAGCTGTCTGGGATATCAGCCACCACCCTGCACTAGACTTCAGGTTGTGAAATGCGTGTCTCTTCTTGGGCAGGGGAGTCCCTGGGAGTTGCAAAGGGTTAATACGCCTGCTGCTAACCTTAAGATTGGAGGTTGGAGTCTACCCAGAGGCGCCTCAGGAGAAGGGCTTGGTGATCTACTTTTGAAAAATCAGCCATTGAAGAAGCCCTGTGGAGCACAGTTTTGCTCTGACACACGTGGGGTCATTGTAAGTTAGAGTCGACTTACGGTTTTCGTGTCTTGGGCAGGAACCCAGTTTAAATGTGCTTCTTGGAAGTGATGAAGGGGCTGTTTCTTCCTCTGAAGCCTGGGTGTTATGCAGGATTCGAAGAAGAGAGGTAGGCCTTTCTGTTCACAGACCACACAATGACTGTCAGAGTGTAGATTGCTTCTTTGATTATTTCAGAACATTAGAGGAACACTCCTTCCTGAGGTTATTTTCATTAGCGGCTCTCAAATTCAATTGCGACTGTGTGGGGCTGATTGTCTGGAGAGGCTGATTTCTGTGTCCTGGTTTTCCCAGTGGGACATTTTGTTGCTTGATGCTGGTGACCAGCCTTTTTTTTCATCATTGATGGTGTAATGTGGGCTCAGGGCTGTCTCTGGGGGTGTAGCATAGCAAGATAAGGCAGATCACATTGTGAAAGCAAAATGTCCCCCATCTGTGCCTACATTTGTGTAGAAGTGAAAGAGGAACTTCAGTGACAATCTTAAAAGGAAAAGAAAATGGTAGACATTTAGCTGTAGTTTTTTTTTTTAATGATACAAGATAGCATTTATTATGATAACGAACATTTATTGAATTCTTAGAGTGTGCCAGGCAGTGTTCTAGAACTTTACGCCTTAATTCATTTAATCTTCACAATAACCGTATAAGGTAGGTACCAATATTATCCCTATTTTGTAAATGATAATTCTCATCTTAACTATGTAAAAAGTGTAACTATACAGAAAGATAGAAACTGTAGGCATTTAGAAGACTGTCTGCTCCTGTGGAGAAGGGAAATCAAAAAGATCACTCATACAAACACTGCACCAGACATTTTTACTGTGAGGCAAGTTGACTTTCTGTAGTTGTAAGTACTGACCCTTCTCCAAGACAGTTCTACAGCAATTTAAAAAAAAAACAAAAACTCCACTTATTGAAAGAAAGGGAAAATCAATCAGACAGAGATGTACTCCAAAATAGCTGTAGTTTTTAAGAACAGTGAATTTGTAAAGGAGAAAGTCTTTGGCGTCTTGATTATGGTAGAAACATTTATGGGTTGAATTGATGGATTCTCCATAAAGTTCAGAAACAGGTCTGTTATTTGCCCTAGGACACGTTGCGTTTTTGAAGCAATGTCAGAACACCATTTGCAATGTGTAGTCACCTGTTTCTAGACTCTGACCACCCTCGGGTCTTCTTCAGGTGAATTGAGCAGGTGCTCTCCCCAGCTTGCATCCTTGGTTTCTGATTTACCCACCTCAAGGTAGGAGGACTTACCTGGGGCAGCTTCAGGTCTGATGTACAGTCAGTTCTCTTTTCCTGCGGCTGGTTTTGATGGTACCAAAATGGCTGTTCACTGTCGGCGTATTATTTTCTCTACTTTTTATTTTGTTTTGTTCAGCGTATGTCTTTGAGGCCTCTTTCATTAAACATTTATGGAGAACCAAATAGTTTCCAGGTGCATTAATGCATAACATTAAAACCCACTACCAGCAGGTCGATCCTGATTCATGGTTTTCTTGGGGTTTTCTGGGTAGTAATCTTTACAGAAGTAAATTGCCAGGCCTTTCTTCCGTGGCATCGCTGGGTGGTTCAAACCACCAACCTTTCGATTACTAGCTGAGTACAAACTGTTTGCTCTACCCAGAGACCTTACGTATCATCAAGACCTCACAATTCCCATTTTATAGCTGGAGACATGGTGTGGTTGCCTGAGTCACGTAACTAGGGAGTTGTTGAGCTGGGATTTAAAGGAAGAGCTGATGAAAGTCTGTGCTGTTTCCGTGGTGCTTCACTCCCTGGACCTTTCTGTTATTTCTACCATCGAAGCTCAGCACTAGAGAAATCGACAGTAGTTTTGCGGGTCATTTAGGGGTTAAAGAACTCAGTAAGTGAATTATTAAATCAGATCACATGTCCACCTAACTTAGGTAAAATGGTGTAATAATTGTACCTTTTAAAGTATTAACATGAGAAACAATTTTCTCCATTGTGTTTTCTGTGCAATGTGGGAGAAATCATGCTGCTAAATGAACTTAACTTACAAAGATGTAATACTATTTTATTCGTTAAATCAGTTTCATGACAAAGCATAAATTTGGTATCAAGCTAATATTGCTAAGTCTGTAGAGGGACACTGACATTGGATTGAGAGATTCAATATAGCAAAGATGCAGTTCTTCCCCAGATTAATCCATAACTGCAATACAATGTCAATCAAAGTGTTCACAGGCTTTTAAATTTTCTATGGAGCTGAACAATCCTGCATTTAAAATTTACATGGAAAATCGACGGCTAAGAATAGGCTAGATAATTTTGAGGAAGAAGAAGTTCAGAGGACATGCTCTACCACATAGAAACCCTCACTATAAAGCACAGATATATACAAATAGATCAGCAGAAAAGATTAAACGACCTTCAAACAGACCTAGCAAAGTGGTATTACAAATCCATAAGGAGAGAGACTATCCAGTAAATGGGGCTGAAGCAAATCGCTCTCTACTGTACAACAGGAGCAAAAAGAAATTCAGGGAGATTGGAGATTTGATTCTATACTGTAAACATTTGGAAAAAAATAGGAGACACAAAACAAGACATAAAAAGCACAATTCATAGTGAAAGATTGATAAAATATGAGTATATTAAAATAAAATCTTACCTCCTTCTTGTACACTTTTTCTTGCACCATCCCACATATTTGCCATATTCATGCTAATAGTCTTTTTTTATAAAATTAAATAAATATTTATGTGTTGTAATGAAAAAAGGAAATCATAGTATGTGTGTATATATGTATATGTTAAAACGTATATGAAGTTGCTGTTAGTTACCATTGAGTCAGTTCCGACTCACGGTGACCTCGTGTGCAGAGAAGAACAGTCTTCCAAGGTGACTCCGAGTGGATTAGGGCTGCCAGCCTTCTGGCTAATACGCGTTGCTGTTGAGTAGCAGGGGACATCTAGGTCAATTGGCATAACATAGTTCATAAAGAAAATGTTCTACATCCTACTTCGGTGAGTAGTGACTGTAGAATGGAGTAGAACTGCCCCATAGGATTTCCAAGGAGTGGCTGGTGGATTTGAACTGCCAACCTTTTGGTTAGCAGCCGAGCTAATAGTTGAGTGCTTAATCATTTGCATCACTCAGGGACTCCTGTGTATATAATATGTCTGTGTTGTTTTATCTGTAAGAAATCTACATTAAACACTGTCAATTGTAGCTTTGGTTTTTATTTTTATTTTTTAGTTTTCTTTAATTACACAGATAAGCTGAAAAAAAGAAGCTAGATATAAATAAAATGTAGACAATCCTTGAGGTTATTGTATTTCTTGTAAATTATTTGTGACTTTGACAATACATTCCCCAGATAGTACGTCAAGTATAGTGGAATTATATGATTTGGTGAAAGTGTTATTCTCATTCTTACATTTTCTCATCTCTTTACCTTTGATAATAACTAAAACATTAATTCAGTTTGCTCTTTTTTTGCGTAGATGATCTTAAGCTGATGGTTAGCTGAACCGTGATATGATTTCATCTGTATTTTCATATTCTAGCTCTGTAATTGTATCTTTTATTTAAATCATGACCAAGCTAGACACTACCTTCTGTATGACTCCTTATTACTTATAAGAATATATAACTTATAAGAATTAGAGTAATAAATTGTAAAAAGATTAAACTTAAGTTGTAAATTAAATTGTACTTAAAGAGTCCAGAAAATATGGCATGTGAGCATCATATTAGATTACCCAAAGCAGTTCTTCAGTTAAATTGAGAAAAATTTACAAATGATGTCTATTGATTTAGATGAAATGTCATTGTTACTGTCATTCAAACTTAAAGTAACACATCTTAAAATGAAAAAAGATTATATTTACTTATACTGATAAAATATGTACTTTACAAATGTTATTTTTAAATGAGAGTGTTGAGAGACCATTCTCCATGGGTCTTTTGCATTTTGTAGGTCTTGCAAACAGAAACTCTATTGTTCTTGTTTAGAACTATCTTTTCAAGAATGTATGCGATATGAACAGCCTTAGAAGACAGAGATAGCGTCTCCCTCCCGGGCAAAGGTCAGGCTTCTTTATGAACAAGCTCCATGGTGAACATTGTGAGCAATCAGGTTCTCTAAGCTTGAGGGTCTTCAGCTGTGATTCAAACCCACTGCATGTGCAGCACCCACCTGAGCCCCTCCACATAGCCCCTGGGACTTGGCCAGCAAGGGGAAGTGACTGAACATGAAACTCCTGCTGCTTGCTATTCTGTGAGTAATAAAGGCCTTTGTCTTTGACCTGGGAGTCTTGTGTCTTCTTCTAGCATCATGAAAATGTGGCAAGCTAACTTGTTAGTTCACAAATTGGGTAAAATCTCAGACCCTTCATAGTTCTTGGCACAGAATTGTGATAAATCTTCACTTGAAAAAATCATTTAGCATATTGAATTACAAGAATGAACCATAAGAATTTGGTACAATACTTTCTTAAGCAAAAAATAAATAGACCAGCTATTACCACCAAGAAAGAAACTGTTCTTTGCTGATGTAACGTTTTTTTTTCCCCAAAGGATGACAAATGAACCTCTTTAATTTGTCTAGAGTCTTTCCTTTGGACATTTTTTGGTAAGAACTTTGCCTTGCCCTCGTTAGAGCGTGGCATCTCTGATTATTTCTACTGTCATGTTAAACTAGTTTCTTTTTTTCTCTGAATGTATATGTGGTGGTGGTTTTTTTTTTTTTTAATGTTTGTATTAAATAGGCAAGGCAGATTAATGTATTTGGGCTCTTTTTTAAGGCTTAACATTTTCCAAGTCTCCTCACCCAACTTTCTCTGATTACACCTAAAGAAATCATAGTCATTTTTCTATTTGCCCATAAATAAAAATAAACATATTATAAATTATACACATTAGAGGAAAGATAGAGATATGAAAAAATTCCCAATTCATACTGATTATGGAACGTTTCTTTTACTGCCAGGAGCTATTCTTTTGGAGAGTAACTAGCTTTGGGGGATTAGAGCATAAGAATAACAATGATCTCCAGCTGTAATTTTAATCAACTACTGTTGGAACACGGTGCTCCATTGGTGTCTAGTACGTTTTTCATAAACTTATAAATCACTCAGCTGCTTCGCATCCTTTTAGGAGTTGATATGTAAATAATACATAATCAAAGAAGCACAACCAGACTTGAGAGTCTCTTGAGATAATAGATATTGAGGAGTTATTTTTGATAAATCATGAAGAAATTAGACAACATAAAGAACCAGTTCCCATAGAATCGATTATGACTCATGGTGACCCGGTGTGTGTCGAAGTGGAACTGTGCTCCACAAGATTTTCAGTGGCTGAGTTTTTGGATGTAGATCCTTTCTTCCAAGGTGCCTCTGGGTGGATTCAACCTCCACCCTTATGGTTAGCAGCTGAGCACATTAACCGTTTGTACCACCAATGCACAAGCAACATAAAGGTACCTTAAAATCCTATGAGAAGGCTTTTCAGTTGAAAACAGACTACATCTCAATGGATTTTAGATAGATTTTTATTATTTTTAGCTTTGCTTTTGCTGCTCTGTCCATTTCATTTAAAATAAAGGGTTGATTAAAGGTAACTAGATGTACTATTAAGACCCTGTCTGTTCTTGAGTAATGACTGACCCCCTGTAATGTGCAAGTCTTCTAACTCCTGTAAGGAAATCATGTGGGAGCAGAACCTTCAGATGATATACATATTTTCATACGTAAGACTTGTGCTACTTCTTACAGACAGCTTAGGAAAGAAATATGCCGGTAAATACTACCAAACTAAGAAAAAAAACCCTCAGTATTCTAGATAATTGCAAAATATCGTCCACTAAGAAAAAAGTCCCTTATTTTCTTTTTCTTGAAATGTCTTCAAACAAAATGGTAACTAATATTTGGATATATTTTTAGAACATTTAAAGTGTTTCTTGTAACGTGGTTTTCTCATGGGTTAAATGCCATGGTATATTTTTTAAAGTTCTTCTGAAGGCTCTTTGATAAGTATTTGAAATTGATTTCATGTAAGCTTTTGCGACTCCCTTAATGTAGCTCTTCAGTGTAGTAAATGCAATATCCTTGCCGGATGAGCTTTCGGATTTTAACGTGAAAATGAAAGGAAGGACTTCCGCTTCCAGAGAGATGGAGTAGAAGTACTTTCCCCTACTCACTCCACCAAGTACAACTAAAAACCCTGGACGCTATACACAGACAAATGGAAGAAAGCCCTGAAAAATGGGGAGAAGCAGGCACACTGGCTAGGGAACTCAAGAGCCCTGGGACGGCACAGGTCGGTTCCCTGGGTCTTCTTGTTGTCTCACATATCTCAGATTTGGAGTTGAAGACTACGGCAACCAGAACCACCGACAGATGCAGACAAAAAAAAAAAACCCGACAAAAGCCTCTTCTCTCTAGCCAAAGGACCGGTAAAGATACGGATTCTCCCCAAGTTGACATACAAGCTTGATGCAATTCTTAGCAAAACCTCAGCAAGATTTTCTTGTAGACGTAGGCAAGATTGTCCTAAAATTTATATAGAAACGCAAAGGAGCTGGAACAGCTAAAACAATTTTGGAAAAGAACAAAGCAGGAGGAATCAGTGTACCTAATTCAAGGCTTATTATATAACTGCAGAAATCAAGACTGTGTCGTCTGATGGAAGACTAGAAACACAGGTCAGTGGAACAGAATGGAGAACCCATAAATAAACCCATGTGAATTTGCCCCACTGATTTTTTTTAATAAATATTGAATTTTTGGTGAAAGCTTACAGAGCAAATTAGGTTCCCATTTAACAATTTCTGAACAGATTGTTCAGTGACATTGGCTATGTTTTCCATATTTTGTCAATACTCTCCGTATTTCCATTCTGGTTGTTTCACTTCCATTAATCCAGCTTCCCTGCCCCACCCCCCTACCTTCTCATCTATGCTTTAGGGTAAACGTTGACTGTTTGGTCTCATGTAGATGGTTTTTGTTTGTTTGTTTGTTTTTAAGGACCACAGGACTCACGGGTGTTAGTGTTTATTTTATGAACCAATTTGTTATTTAGCTGAAAGTCGACCTCCAGGAGTAGTTTTAGTTCAGAGTTTAAAGGCTATCTCAGGGTGATAGTCTTGGGGTTCCTCTAGTCTCTACCAGTCCAGTAAGTCTGGCCTTTTTTTTTGGTAAGAATTAGAGTTTTGTTCTACAGTTTTCTCCCATTCTGTCTGGGACCATGTATCGTGTTCCCTTTTTTTTTTAGTAAGAATTAGAGTTTTGTTCTACAATTTTCTCCCATTCTGTCTGGGACCATCTATCGGTCAGTAGTGGTAGCCTGGTACCATCTAGTTCTTCTGGTCTCTGGATAGATGAGGCTTTGGTTTGTGTAGGCACTTAGTCCTATAGACAATATTCTTAACTTTGAGTCTTTGGTTTCCTTCTTTCTCTTTTGCTCCAGATGAGTAGGACCAATAATTATATCGTAGATGGCAGCTTGCAAGCTTTTAGGACCCCAGACACAATTTACCATACTAGGATGTAGATCATAAACTCTATAGACTATGTTGTGCCAATTGACTGAGTTGTCCCACGAGACTATGGTCCTAACCCAGTAAACCAATCCTTTGAGGTGTTTGGTTATGTCTGGGAGATAATGGTGACTGTGTCCCCTCTGTGTTTTATTATATATATGAATATGTATGCAACAATACAAACATGTATATATCTGTGCCTGAGGATACACCTATATATGCACATATACTTTGCTGTACACATATATGCGTATATATCTACCTGTGTAACCACTCACATGTTTTTTGGTCATTACTGCTGTCATTGCCAAATCATATATGTTCTAGCACTCACCAATAGTATCCCTTAATCTTGTCTTTTTCTTATTGTCATCATTTACCTTGGCTAAGCTGTGCACACTTCACTTGCATTCGGTATTGCCTTTCCCATCACCAAAAATACCAAGTGTCTGCTAGCTAGACGGTGATTCCCCCTCTTTCACCTTCCCATCACGGTTAACCACCAAAAAACATTGATTTCTGTATGCATACCTATTTTTGTCTTTTTATAGAAGTGGTATCATACAGTATTTGCCCTTTTGTGCTTATTTCACTCAGCAAATGTCCTCCCGATTCATCCGTGTTATGTTTTGTGGACTCATCATTATTCTTTATGGTTGCATAACATTCCATTGCACGTATGTACCACACTTTGTTTACCCATTCATCCATCGATGGGCACATAGGTTGTTTCCATCTTTTTGCGGTTGTGAATAATGCTGCAGTGAACATAGGTGTGCATAGGCCCCACTGATTTTTGACAAAGCTGCAAAAGCAGCTCAGTGGAGTTCAAGATATCTGTTTCAATAAATGCTGCTGAAACAATTGGCTCCATAGGTTAGAAAACAAAACCTTGACCTAAGTCTCTCACTTTATACAAAAATTAACTAAAAATGGACTTCATGTAACATGTGAAACTATAAAAGATTTAGAAAAAAATATAGTAGCCAACCTTTGAGATCTATGGCCAGGCAAAGACTTCTCAGACTTGACACCAAAAGCACATCTAAAGAAGGAAAAATTGATAAATTTGACTTCATTAGAACATTGGTTCCACAAAAGACCCTTTTAAGAGGATGAAAAGACAGGTTAGGGAGTGGGAGAAAATACTTGCAAACCACATGTCCAATAAAGGACTAGTATCTAGAATATAAAACGGAGCCCTGGTGGCACAGTGCTCTGTGCTCAGCTGCTAACCAAAGGGTTGGTGGTTTGAACCCACCAGCCCCTCTGCGGGAGAAAGATGTAGCAGTCTGCTTCCAAAAAGATTCACAGCTTCGGAAACCCTGTGAAGCAGTTTTACTCTGTCCTGTAATGTCACTATGAGTCGGATGGCACATAAGCTCTCAAAAAGATAGTCAACATCATTAGCCATTGTTGTTGTTAGGTGCTGTCCAGTCAATTCCGAGTCATAGGGACCCCATGTGACAGAGTAGAACTGCCCCCTAGGATTTCCTAAGCTGTAATCTTTATGGGAGCAGATTCCCAGGTCTTTCTCCTGCAGAGTTGTTGGGGAGGTTTGAACCAACAACCTTTTGGTTAGCAATCAAGCGCTTAACCATTTGCCCCACCCAGGTTCCTTATTAACCATTAGAGAAATGCAAATTAAAACCACAATGAGATATCACTGTAGACCTATCAGAAGGGCTAAAATAGAATAAAAAAATAGTGACAACACCAAATGCTGGCAAAGGTAGAGAGAAACTGGATCACTTATACCTTCCTGGTGGAAATGTAAAACGGTACAGTCACTCTGGAAAACTGTTCGGCAGTTTGTTAAAAAACATGCAACTCCCATACAACCCAGCTGGTGTACTCTTGGACATTTAGCCTAGATAATTGAAGACTTTGCCCCCCCAAAGACCCAACCATGAATGCTTATAGCAGCTTTATTTGTAATAACCAAAACCAGAAACAACTCAGACCGCCCTTCACTGAACTAATGGTTAAACAACCTGTGATGCCTCCGTCCCATGGAGTACTAATCAGCAATGAAAAGGAACAAGCCTTGATAGATGCAATGACTTGGATGCATCTGAAGGAAATTATGCTGAGTGAATAGTCTAATCCGAAATGATTACGTACGGTGTGATTCTATTTATACAATATTCTTGAAATGACAGAATTAGAGAACTAGAGACCAAATTAGTGATTGGCAGACATTAAGGATGGGGTGATGGTTTGTGCTTGACTATTAACCTAAAGGTTGGTGGTTCAAACCCACCCAGCGACACTGTGAAAGAAACCCTTGATAGTCTGCTTCCATAAAGCTTACAGCCAAGAAAATCGTATGAAACGGTGCTACACTGTAACACCTGAGTTCACCATGAGTTGGAATCAACTCCACAGCACCTTTTTTTTTTTTAAGGTGGGGTGGGGGAACAGAAGGGAAGTGATATGGTTATTAAATGACAATAAGAAGTATCCCTGAGATGATGGAAATGTTCTGCATTTGACGGTATGGGTGTTAATATCCTAATTGTGATACTGTGCTATAGTGTTGCAAGATGTTACCATGGGGGAAATTAGGCAGTGGGTCATTTAGGAGCTCTCTGTGTGTTATTTCTTAAAACTGCGTGGGGATCTACAACTATCTCAAATATTTGATTTTAAAAAAAGGAAAAGGGGGAAAGTGAAGAACTTTCTATTTCTTACATCCAATTCAGTTTGAAAACATGATTTCAAAGTCACACCATATAGAACTTTCCATACCAAAATTCAGAAACATGTCAGTATGAAATTGCCTCTTTTCTCATGTAATTTAAGGAACCCTGGTGGTGCAGTGGTTAAAGCACTTGGCTGCTAACCAAAAGGTTGGTGGTTTGAACCCACCAGCAGCTCAGTGGGAGAAAGATGTGGCAATCTACTTCCATAAAGATTGGAAACCCTATGGGACAGTTCTGTTCTGACCTACAGGGTTGCTATGATTCAGAATCGACTCAACAGCTATGGGTTTATATGCAATTGTTTCTTTATTTGGTGGCAGGGTGGAAAGGAAGGCAAGGAACTCTGTCTCTTTGATCATATGTGTCAAAAAATATATTTGTTGAACCCCCAACACCCACCGAGTGAGGTACTATACTGAGTCACAGAGAGGTAAAATCGTTTGCCCCGATGGGTAGTGAGGCCTTGTTTGAACCGGGTGGTCTGGTTCCAGATGCGTTCTTCCTTCATGACTGCACTCTTCTGCCCGTTCCCGTAGGCTGTTAATTTAATCTTCAGGTATTTTTCCTGAGCAAGGTGCTGATGTCAGGAAGTTTCAGCAGCTTTCCTAGGCCATGGAGTAGGAAATCTGAGATTTAAATTCTGATCTTTTCCTATCCAAATCCCATCCTGTTTCCACCCCAGCAGAGGCATGTACCAGGTGGTCCTCAGGCCTGATCCTCAGGCATGGTTTTTGGCCTGCTTAGTGCTGGGCCATAGGTATTATTTTTTAGTTTATACTACCTACCAGTTGCCGGCAAGTCAATTCCAACTCATGGCAACCCTATGTCTGTCAGAGTAGAACTGCGCCTCATAGGGTTTCGATGGCTCCTTTTTTGGAAGCAGATTGTCAGGCTTTTCTTCCTGTGTGCTTTTGGTTGGACTCGAACCTCCAGCGTTTTGGTGAGCAGCTGAGTGCATTGATCGTTTACACTGCCCAGGAACTTCTAGGTTACATGAGTTTCCAGTATTTAAAAATCGGGTGATTGCATGTAAAAATCCAGATTTCTAGATTTCTCTAAGGAAAAAACAGAAAATCTGCCAACAGTGTGTTCACATTCCCAGCTTACCTGAAGGCCGTTGGATACACATGTTTAACAGCTGCCCCCTTTAAATGCTAAATGTTTGCCACAGTCCATACCGCTCCCTCTTGTCTCCCACATGCTGCAACCAAGCATACCTAAAACCAAACCTGTTGCCGTCTAGTCAATTCCAACTCATGGTGACCCTATAGGACAGAGTAGAACTGCCCCATAGGGTTTCCAAGGAGTGGCTGGTGGATTCAAACTGCCGACCTTTTGGTTAGCAGCTGAATGCTTAAC
>NW_004444088.1:3579659-3610240 GCF_000243295.1 Trichechus manatus latirostris
AACTGCCCCATAGGGTTTCCAAGGAGTGGCTGGTGGATTCAAACTGCCGACCTTTTGGTTAGCAGCTGAATGCTTAACCACTGCACCACCAGGGCATAGCTGTCTTTATCATTGCGTAGCACTGTAGTTTTTCTTAAAGCAGAGTTAGAGGAGAGTGATGTAGTTTCTGTCAAATGACAGATCTGAGAGGACTGTTTCTCTGGCTCACTTTCGTGTTTTGTGGTACGCACCTGACCGTGGTAGGTTTTGGAATTTGTGACTTCCCCTTGGTGAATACTGCCAGACTGTTACCTCTGTTGGTACCTACCATGTTCTTCTTCCCTTCCCCGTCTGTCCAAACTGGACTCATTCTTCAAAGCGTATGCAGCCTTAATGATCTCTTTAGTCAGAATCTATTGCTTTACTGTTATTTTTTTTTGCACCCAAGCCACGCTTCTTTCTCATGGCTTCTGTGTTCCGCAGTTTCTCATAACTGTTTGTACAGGTGTGTCCTCTCTCGTTATAAAGCACTTAAAGTTATGTTCCTGAAAACCTCCATGATTACGGAATTTGTAGTTGTTGAACTTAAGCTCCCCATTTAATTAGAGGAACCAAAATCACTAGTCAGTGAAAGCTGTTCGCTACAATGAGATAGGCAATACATGAAATCTGTGCATTTCTTAAACTAGTCATGATGAGTATCATGCAGTTGCTTTATTGTTACAGTTACCTTAACAGTCCTTGCTCAAGACTTCTTGGTAACTGTCTGGAGTTTCACTGAGGTACCTATGAATTGCTTTTGTTCCAGGGCACGTAGTATGCATACTGAGAGAGAATATTTCTTCTGTGCCTTGTTTTCTGATCAAGTGTTCAAGGTGTTTTCAGTTTTTCAACTCAAAGTGTGCCCCACTCCCTCACCTAAGAGGACAGTGTCTGTTCAGATTCTCGTGTATTCTGAGTGTGTCTTGTGATTCTTGTGTTGCAGTCTGAAATCATTGACCTTATAGGAAATGGAAGTGAAGAATTGCACAGAAGGGGAATTTGCCAGGAGGAAAGGGTTACTACCCATTGTTCATGTTGATACACCTTGTAGTACTTAGCACATTTTCTTTACCGAGTAGACATTCAAGAGTGGACTGATTATGTTCTTCACTATTGAACTCCTAAGGAATTCAGTATTGTCTGAGGATAATGGGATGGCAAACTATATTACAATTAGAAGTGTTTTTCTGATCAAGAAGTAGATGGCTGAAGGCTGCCTTCCCTGCAGGAGATATGCTGGGGTGGAGGAATGACTGAAAATTCCATGGCTGGGATGACCTCCCGGGCTGGGCCTGCGACTAGTGACGTGGCTGTTCGTTTGGCTTCCATTTTAATGGCAGAAATTAACATTTAAGCTGGTAGAAGATGGTGGGGAAAAAAAATCAAAGAATGGAAAGGCTGCTTGGGATCTAATCTGTGGACTTTTCCTGCTCTACCTCCCACTGCTAATCCATGTTCTCTTTATTCCAAGGGAAGGCTGAGGCCTAGCTAGGGTCTTAGCAGTTCAGTGATCAGCGGCCTCTTGGTTTACAGTGCTGCTGTTGTGGGCACGCCTCCTGCGTTTGCAGAAGAGAAAGGAGACAATGGAGAAGTGAGGGAGAGGGTGTAAACAGAGCAAAGGTTGAGAAGAGACGAGCGTGTACTAGAGCCAGACTATTTGTATTCCATTTCTGTCCCTGTTCCTTACACACTAGGTGGCCTTGGGCAAGTAATTAACCTCCCTATTCTTTGGTTTCCTCCTTATATTAAAATGAGGCTTTAATAGCATTTGCCTCATAAGGTTGCTGTAATGTGAAAAGTGCAAAGGAGAACGTCTGGTACGTTGTAAGCCTGCAGTCGGTGTTTGCTGCTGGCAGGGGAAGCTCAGAGGGCAAGGACAGAAGGCAGGCTTCCCTTCTGCTCCGACAGTCAGTCTTGGCTTTCCGAAGTAGCAACATCTCCATTCTGTATGGTTTTTGTCTGCTTTGTCAATTGCTCTTTTTATGCTGTACCTCCAAGGTCAACTGAAACAGCCTGTCTGTGAGTGTAGGGACTCAGGAGCTTGGAAAGTAATTTAGATAAAATAAGGAAGGATACAGAATGGCAGGCAGACTACACATGTGCTGGTCGTTAGTCCCTTGTCACTGCGGCAGGAGTTGGCAGATGTCTCTTTCAAGAACGTAGTTCTAAACTTCGATGCATTCCGAGGTAGCGTCTGTGCAGTAAACCCAAATGTCTGCATATTTCCAGGATGCACCCGTTCATGACTTAGAAGGTGTCAGGAAGAGCTGCGGCTTCTGTGGAAAGGCCTTAGCCCTTACCCCACTTTCCTGAGGGCAGTTTCTGGTTGTTACCTGCCTAGTAGGCTCCCGACTCGTGGTGACCCACCGTGTTTCTGAGTAACTGCTCCATAGGGTTTTCTTAGCTGTAATCTTTACGGAAGCAGATCACCAGGACTTTTCTTCCATGGTACCCCTGGTTGAGTTCTAACCGCCAACCTTTTGGTCAACAGATGATCACAAACCGCTTGTGCCAGCTCTGCTCCTTTTTCTAAGGGCCAAGGAAGAAAAATCTTCAATTATACTGAAATTCATTGACCTCAATTCTTTTTAAGCTATTTGTTTTTAAGTATCTTTAGTGATAGATTTAAATATTTTTGAAGTTGATTTTATTAAACAGATTACATTTTAAGCCACCATGGCGCCATACACAAATGTATGAGAAATTACCAGCAGCGGAGTAATCTGAACCCAGAAACTCTGGCACTGAAGCATCCGAGCAGGCACATTCTGTATGTTTCCAAAGTCTGAATGTATGGAGGTTTTCTGACTGTATTTATAATGATGATCCTGTAAGGAAAACTAGTTTTGAGTTTAGCATTGGCGTCCAAGGGATTTCTTTGATCCAATTCCACGCACTTGGCTTAATCTTATGGGCCCGGCAACGTGGTCGGCATGCGACACAAAAATTCTACAAAGCGGGAGACCCGTCTTCCAGCCCTCAGAGAGGCTCCTTGGAATGGATTTAGGGAGGGAGGGAGAAGGCGCAGAATGAATTATGGGAAGAGGGATTGATGTGGCCGAGGGGAGGTTTGGGACTGAGAATAGTGCATAAGAGTGAGAGGAGATTAAAAATCGCTTTTGAGATGGTGGGAAAGGGTGCTGTGAGGAGGGTTTTTAGCCCCTTACTCTCCCTTATGGAGTCCCTGGGTAGTACAAAGGGTTAAGCTGCTAGGCAAAAGGTTGGCAGTTTGAGGCACTTAGGGAGACAGGCCTGGTGATCTGCTTCTGAAAGGTCACAGCCTTGAAACCCCAGGGAAGGTTTCTGGGGTGCACAGCGGGGTTGCCTTGAGTCGAGACGCAGCAGCAACTGACAACAGCAACGTTCTTCTTTATCTCCTCTCCTTCCCATTCTCTCAGCACCTGCAGACTCTCTCTAAAATGGGGGATTGTGAGAAGTGGGGTTAGGAGGTCCTGTCTCTTGCCTCCTCCTCATGCCTCATCTGACTCACTGTAGACCTGACTTCCCCGCTGGATAGCGGAGGGGCCCCGACTTCCCCGCTCGATAGCGGAGGGGCCCCGACTTCCCCGCTGGATAGCGGAGGGGCCCCGACTTCCCCGCTCGATAGCGGAGGGGCCCCGACTTCCCCGCTCGATAGCGGAGGGGCCCCGACTTCCCCGCTCGATAGCGCAGGGGCCCCGACTTCCCCGCTCGATAGCGCAGGGGCCCCGACTTCCCCGCTCGATAGCGCAGGGGCCCCGACTTCCCCGCTCGATAGCGGAGGGGAAGCTGAGGAGGGGAGTTCCAGAAGTCCCAAAAAACAGGAGGCATCTTGTTTTTCCTTCACTGTTTCCGATTTTCCTTGCCCTCACTCGGTTTCTGTATGCTGGATCTTGTGGAGTGGGAGAGCTAAGTGAAGACGGCGTAGGCACTCTGGCTTGGTCCTTTCTGACTCCACGCTGCCTTCTCGTCTCCACCAGCAGCACCCCCCACTGCCAACCTCACTTTAAGTCCAGGCTGAGGAGTGTGTGTGCCGGGGGAGGGTAGTAATTAGGGCTCCAGTAGAAAGGAAGTGGAGAAGCTGTAGCTGGATGTTGTGAGTGATAGAAGGCCTAAAATTTTGAGGAGAAAGATCAGAAGATTCAACCATTGGGCCACAGTGATCACTAGTCCAGAGAGCTAGTTCTTAAAATTTCAGAACACCTAACAACAAACCAGTAAATCGTGACTGAAGAGGTCTGAAAGGCTGCCATAAGCCTTGAAGAAAGACTTCTAGTTGGGCAGTTGGGAAAAGGAAGGAGAACGTGATCCCAGCAGAGGTAACAGCTTTGGTAGCATTATTCAGGGCAAGAGTCACAAACTGGAATGTCTCCCAGGGTCAGGCGGGTACTATAAATGAGTGAAGCAAGCCAGAGAAACTCAAAGCCCTTTCTGGAGGTCTGTGATTTGATAACAGAGCAATGGATAAAAATACATCACTCATCTCTAACTCGAAGAAGAACTGTGGCATGCAATGATAAAAGACAGCTGGGGCTTGGCTGCAGTACCTGGGGAACAATAGGGAGTAGTGAGGACTGTGACAAACGGAGAGCACATGCTTCATCTAAAGGGGTAGCCGTTAAATAGCTGCATTCAGTTGCTGCCTTTTGGGAATTTGGGAGTGGGAGCCCAGTGCACATGGATTTTATATTCTACTACCGTGAAACCTGTGTGAGCTGGCACTCGGCAAGACTGCCTTGTTGAGCTGGGTCTCCCAAGTTTTCTACCTTGGACCGGGTGCAATCTTACCACTTCACTGTTGCTCTCTATTCGTGGAAAACAGGTTCTGGCCTTACACAGGTTCTGGCTTTGCGGGTTTTTCTGTCCTATGTATTAGGCCCTGTTCTAAGTGCCTAATATACTGATTTACCACAGCCTCAATGACCTAGTGAAGGTTTCCTAACACCTGATACTTCAACCAGTTCCCAGTAGACTCTGTGAAGTGTGCATGCAGTTCAGCAGGATCTTCACATTTTCCCCTAAAGAAGGGATGATGTTCTCGTACGAAGGGCATTGTCTTGTGGAAGAGGAGACTGTTTTTGAAGCAAGCGTCTTTCCTTCTGGCCCTGTTTGTATGGTAGTCCCTCTCAAGATTTATTTAGGGAGTGGTTCCCACAACATAGGTCAGTCTGTCCTGGTCTCCAACGCCTCTAAATCTTTTCCTTTCAGCAGACTTTTCACATTCTTTCCAAACGTTTACACCAAATCTTGAATTATGGATTCCATTAACTTTTTGTGTTTTTAAAACATGCTTTTCAATGCAGTGTTTTTGTTTCTATATATTCAACAAGTTCATTCCTAATTTCTGAAATGCATAGAAAAAACCTAGAATTGTGGACAAAAGTACAACCAACCTTTTTATAGCTGGAGAAATTAAGATTTTTTCCAGAAAAGTCACCATATGCTGGGAAGGTACCAGTTGGTATTAAAATGTGAGTGAAGACAGATGTGTGCCACATGCAGACTCTGAAGTGCATGTCAATCCCTTTCACCCTTCTGGAAAATATTAGTGGCACAACAGTGACAGAGTTTTAATATTATTGAATATTCTTCATTAATTGCTGTTCATGACTGAAGTCTAGGGGAAAATCTATAATAAAGTTTCCCTAATGGGATATTAATAGCTCCTGATCTTTGACTATGTTATAAAGAGCTCAGCTGCTAACCCAAAGGTCAGCCGTTCAGATCTAGCCGCTCTTTGGAAACCCTTTGGGGCAGTTCTCTGTCCTGTAGGGTCGCTGTGAGTCGGAACTGACCGGACAGCAACAGGTTTGGTTTTTGTTTGTTTGTTTTAGTCTGTTATAGGAAAGGAGCCCTGTTGGCTCCGTGGTTAAGGCACTCAGCTGGTAACCAAAAGGTCGGCAGTTTGAAGCCACTCCATTGGAGAAAGATGTGGCAGTCTGCTTCTGTAAAGATTTACAGCCTTGGAAACCCTAAAGAGCAGTTGTGCCGGGTCCTGTAGAGTTGCTATGAGTCAGAATCACCTTGAAGGCAATGGTTTTGGTAATGTGTTAGAGGCAGTATTTAATGTGGCTGGATGAGGGAGGTGTGGAGAAAACTGGTTAAAACGACGCCCTGAAAAGCCAGTATGTCAGCAGCAACTCAAAGACGTTTTTAAGAGTTTTCTAAGGATTCCGGGTGTGTGTGCTTCTCTTAGAATGCATATCCTTCGGGGTTGGTCAGGTGTAAGCCAGGACTTGGGAGTGTTTAGGGAAGGCGGGAAATAGAGATCAGAGGTGAAGGGCAGACTGGGCTGCATCACTGGACCTGAAATATGCAGACACGTGGGGAGTCAAGTTCGTAGCCAACAAGTGGGGCATCCAGCTCCTCACACCATCACAGTGTGGCCTCTCATCTCTGGTACCGTGTTGTAGGCAAGGCTGCTGCTGGTCAATGTTTTATAAATTTCTGTTTCCAGCATCTTCTAAGTGTATTTAAAATGATAAAACAATAAAGACTTTGATTGCCAACAAAAACAACCAGTGTTCTCTGCAAGCTCTAGATTGTTGTTTGAATGTTACTCATACTAATTTAAGGAGGCATGCTTCTCAAGGAGCAAAGTGCTATAGTACCCTGGAAGCAGGAAGTTCAAGTTCCAGTTCAGGATCTGTAACCAGTTACAAGCCACTCAGTCTTTCTGCGTCTCCCATTTCCTCTTCTGTAACATGAAGCATTTGAACTAGATGTTCTCTAATCTGTGCTCCTCACACTTTAATGTTCAAACATGGCCTGAGCATCCTGTTAAGTTGTAGATTCTCATGCAGTAGGTCTGGGGTGGGGCCTGAGTTTGCCTTTCTAACAAGCTCGCAGGTGATGTTGATGCTGCTGGTCCCCAGACCACCCACTGTTTAGCAAGCTCTGCGTGATCTCCAAGCGAAAGCTTCCATTAACTCTGCAGTTCAGTGGAAATGGGATCAGCTGACATTTCAGAAAAGACAAGGAGGTTTTATGAAACATGCCTGCCATGGTATTAACTGTTCTCATTCTTCATAATCATCTTCATCAAAAAAAATCCTCTAAGTGCCTAATTATGCATAACAGTTTCACGTGCTTTACAAAAAGAACAGGATAGATTTGGCGCCTGCCTTCTAGGATGTCACAGCCTAACACAGATGGAGAGCCAGGCACAGATTCGGTAATAAACACTGAGGCCGTGATAAATACTGAGTGAGTGATGTTCGTCCAAGCAGAGAGCACAGCAACATGGAAAGGGTATCAGTATGGGCTTTAGGATATTTTCTTACAGCTTTTGTTCCTTTTAAGATCTGGGAAACTGAAAAGGTTGTCTTTAATTTTTCTTAAGAAACAAGAGGTTTCTGTTTCTGTTTTACAGATGGGGCTTGGGGAATGGGTAGGTCAGTTTCTGAGGCTTCTTTTTGTTATTGCTGGGTTTCTTTTGGCCTCACCCACCTCAGAAGACGTATCTTATCAGTTGCACACGCCTAACCCTGATTACCACGGGCAGGTGCCCCAGCCTGAGTCTGCAGTGCTCAGCAGTCCGCCCTGAGGGTGCGTCACAGGTTGGTTAGCCTCGGCGCTTCCCGTCCAAGGGCCATGGGCCAATCTAGTCATCATCACCTACCCTTGGGAAGCGGAGGAGGCAGGGCCATGGGCCAATCTAGTCATCATCACCCACCCTTGGGAAGCGGAGGAGGCAGGGCTGGACATTGTTATCTCCGAATCGTGGGCGGTTAAGTGATGCCAAGAAGGAAACTGATGTGTCCAGAGTCTTGTGGTTATTCCCTCACCCAGGACGGGTTGGCACTTGCATTTGCTGGGCTAACCCAAGGGCGGGGCTGCCTTGGTGAAAGAAGGGGTCACTGAGTGGGCGTTGCCAGCAGTTTCTCCTGACGATGGAACAGGCTCTGTTCCTAGAGGCCAGGCGACCCTCCCACTGGAGATTGCATTCAGCGGCCCAAGGAAATCAGCTGGTTGGCTGTAACTGATCATGGTTTAGCAGAGATGGCCAGACTGGCTCGGTTCGCTGACTTAGTCTAGCTTAGAAACAGCTCGAAGAATTATCATCACAGATTAGCAGAATGGTCACATCTAACCAAGGATATCTGTTTCACATATTTGCCAGTAATGGGCTTAGACACATAGGTTTACACCTTCCTGATACGAGTAGGCACATATAATATTTAATAGTGACTGCGTATGCAGATCTACGGGAGAACGATGTGGCAGTCTGCTTCCGTAGAGATTTATAGCCTTGGAAACCCTATGGGGTTGCGGTGAGTTGGAATCCACTCGGCGGTAGTGGTTGGGTTTTTTGGTCTGCTGTACGCTTAGGGATGCAGAGATGCAGAGAAAATGAGAGGTGATCACGTTCTCAGGCTACAGCCGGGATCTTACTAAAATGATGTGTGAGAATGAGGCACCGTCTTGGGAAAAGATACCCTTGGGTTTGAAACGTGCCTGTGCTGTGTAACCTCTGTAAGCCTCACTTTCCCCATCTGTAGATGAGCGTAATGACAGTATGAAGCCCATGCAGTTATTGTAAGGAATACATGAGATAAGGGTGGAAGGAGTGTGTCGCACAGTGTCTGCAAATAGTAAGGACTCAGAACTGATAATTACTAATCATTATAATAAAACTGTTACAAGTGTTAACATCTGAAATAATTTGGGTCTTGAAAGAGAAAAGGGAGGGGATGTAAATTTGGTGTTTGTATATTATTTCACGTGAGTATGTGTATGGGAGTTTGTGTCTGGGATAATAAAAATGTCACCCTGTTTGTTAGAAATAAAGCTGTTACTGAGGTGAAGTCTACACTAATTAGGCTTACCCTCATCTTTCCTTCCAATGTAGCATACAGCTATTTTTGTTTTCTAAAATTAACTATAAAGAGCGATGGCAGTCTACTCATATTAAAGAAGATACAAAACTCTGAGTAATTATTATAGCAGGAAGCTAAACTGAAACTCACAGATGGCAGTACTGTATATTTTGCATTAGTGCCGTGCACTCAGTCTCTGTGGCCATGTGGGATTACACAGAATTGGGGGAACTGAGTATCTGGTTCCTCCCTCCCAGGCCCAGGAGCGTGGAGCTGCCGGCCCCTGCCAGGTGTGGGGTGTCTGGAGTTGGATCCCAGGAGAGGAGGACGGTATTGCCTGCCGACAGAGGGAAAGTCAGCCCGGACCTGGAGGGCAGTGTTCTTTGGTGAATGGAAGCTGAAGCTGCCAACTCTATTATAAGGCTGCAAACGAAGGCAGAGCTAGGGTCTGAGGGCAGCTGGATGGAAACCCAAGACACCAAAAGGAGCCGTTTAAGGTGGAGGACGGCAAGCAGAGCCCCAGGGAAGTCCCTAACCTCAGGAACCTACAAGGACCTTTTTATAGGGTGCCTGTGGCTTCCGGTTGAGTGGAGATCCAGCCAGCCCGGCTCAGACTAACGGACTGAAACTATTTCTTCCCCAGATTCTGCGTGCTCACAAACCACCGGGGGATCTTGTTCAAATGCAAATTCTGCTTCAGAAGGTCTGGAGTGGGCACAAGATTCTGCATTTCTAACAGGCACCCCGGTGTTGGTGACGCTGCTAGTCCAGGGCCTACACTTTGAGTAGCAAGGGCCTCACCCACTCTATTCAGTATTTTCTGATCACCACCTCTGGTCTTTGTAGTCACTCCATCTGGTACCTTAATTCCAACTATTCTCGCTCTCCACCAATATCTACAGTCCATAGATCCTACTAATTTTCACTGTTTTTCACCCCTTTCCTTGTTATCCAGCTTAGGAGTCTGTGATCCAGCTTTATAATCACTTTTGCATACACACTCCATTTCTTTGCCTTTTTCTCTCTTTCCTCGTTCTGCTCACCTGGCAAAGCCCTAACCCTGCACAACCCAGCAGCAGTCTTCCTGCTCCATGCCTTCTGTGCTGGTGAGTGTGGCTGAAGGAACACACCATGACACCAGTCGGTCACACGAGCATTTCATGGGCCCCTGAGGCTACTGGCTCTCTTGCCCCTTCACTTTCTCTCTCCCCCAGAGGCCTTCTTCAGACTCTGTGGTCTCTCCTCAAACCTCCAACTCCTCTTTCTCCATCCTCATTGTCAACTGATAACTTTGGTCCTATTTTCTTCTACGGTATCATGACCTAGAAAAGAACTTCTTCCGATTTCCTCAACTGTGTCCACCCACCTGTCTGCATCTGTGCCCAGAGCCTGAGGCTTCCCTGCAGTTGTGATGGAAGCACAGAATGTACTTCTTGGAGTGGGACCATCTTGCTGCTCACATAGAGGAGCCAGCATGGCTGGCCCTGCCTGACCTCGGCTCTCACAACTATCCATTGTATGCCAGCTTCCCTTCCTGCCCCCGTCCAGTCTCTGATTAATGAATATTTCTAGTGAGTCCTTTCCTGACTCCCCCACTTGAAGTAGTGCCCACCCCCAGGGCACTCCCTAAGCTGGCTTCAGTGTTTTCTTTAGCAATGATCACAGCTACCTCTTTTGCTTGTTGGTTGGCTTGTCACCAGCCTCCCGCCTCTACTAGAAAGCTCCTGAAGGGCAGTTTTGTCTGTTTTGGTCAATATTGAAACCCCACCTGGAATAACGGCCGATACAAGGAGAATCCTTACGTAAAGTACTCGAATACTGTGGTTATTAAAGTGAAATACGTGACTACATTAGAGCGGAATCAGAAAAATCCAATTAGGGAAAAAACACATATCAACATATGTATTTAAAAGGCCATTCTGGACCTTTTTGAGTAGACAGGGCTAACGTAGATCCTGTTTGGACCTAAATGTGCTGAATTTAAAATAAATCCTTAAGCCCACCGTGCCCTTCAGAGATCAGGAGGGAAAATCACTAACATCAAATTCTGCTGAGAATTTCTGTCCCTTCTCTCATTAAGCTCTCTCAGGGAGATCTGGGGCTTAAACCAGGATGTACAAACCCACAGTGCACTGGGCCGCACAGCTTTGTCATCTTCGCTTAGGACATTGGAAAAGCCTGTAACCAGTTAACATCTAACGACAATTCTGCACTAAACATGCCTAATTCACTGTGATTTTAGGAAAGGGGGTTATTTTCGCCATGTGTCTGACTCCATTTGATCTTACTGTTATGAAACTGACCACATGGCTTTCGGTGGGTGGAGAAATTTACCCTAAGAAGTCCCCAAATGAAGGTATGCACCCTGAGAATGTATGAGAGGTTAGGCTTTTAATTCACTGCAAGTGAAGGAAAGGCATCCACGTCTCTGTAGAGTTACAGCAATATTTGTCCATCCTGGTTTTATTCTGCAGTTTTTGTTTTGAAGTGTTGTCAGTGTGCACCACATCTCTGCCTCTCCAGGGGTTGAGCAAGCCGTGATTTAGCGGGGAAGCACCGGGTGCTCTGAGTATTAAATTGGATAACGTATGACTGACTTCACACAGAGCTGAGGACACAGCAGGTGCTTAATACTTGCCCTTCCTTCCTCTCTGCTCCCTGATCTATGCGCTTTCTGATGGTCTCATCCACCTGCTGTCTTTCTGCATAATAAGGAAGTTAGATAAATGTTACCGTGTTTTAGTAAGTGGTCATTCATTTCAGGAGTGTAGCTCTCTTTTGGGGACAGTTTTGCCCCTTAGGGGTATTTGGCAAAGTCTGCAGACGTTTTTGGTTGTCACAACCAGGTGGGAGGATGCTAGCCCCCCATAACAAAGATTTATCCAGCCCCAAATGCCAGTAATGCCGAAACTGAGAAACCCTGTTTTAGAGCACATACTTTATGCAGGTGTACATGGTTTGTTTCCTCACTGAACTCTAAATAAAAGAAGATTGAGGAGGATGTGACAGGCCACGGACACAGTATATGTACAGAGGTTGTCACAAGTTGGAAGACCCGTCTACCAGGTACCAGGAGCAACAAAAACTTGGAAACTTAAAAACAAGCGTTTAAGCAGATTTTTGTTTCTACATTAGTTGCTTGGCCCCTAAAGAAAGCGACGTGGTGGACGCATGGAGAACTCAGGGTGGGGGCACAGGGAGGAGGATGAGAGGTGACATGGGACTGGCAGGCAGGGGCTGTGACAGGGAGAGTGTCAGACCCGGCGCCGTGCTGTGGTGAGTACGGGGCCCTCCAGGAGAGATTACATGTTCTTTTCTGTACCATGTCACCGCTTGTCCTTCCTTCTGTCATTGCCTGCGTCTGTGTTGTATTCGTTGGTAACTTGGTTTCCTGAACTGGACCTTGTTGCTTCGCCTTGGTGTCCCCTGCCAGTAGCACAATGGATTATCAACAAATGTTTATTAAACATAGTTAACAGTGTTTTTAATACCATCAGAGGCAACTCAAAAAATAGTTATTTCTCTACCCTTGAACAGGTGCTATTCCCAATACTTTTTTATGATTCATTGTTTAGCGCTTGAAATGTATCTTCCCGTTTTTATAAATGACAGGTTTTCAGACGGGTGTAGAAACAGCCATCAGATGATCCCGCAGGGTTTCTGGGCTGTAATGCCTAGAAGTTCCAGATTGAGGGGGGGTTCCTGAAAAGGCAAAGAGGGGAGAATTTCCATTGCCTTTCTTTGTTGAAAGCGGACTCTTGGCAGATGTACTCTTTGCTGTCTCCCGACCTGCCATATAACTCTCTCACTTTTATGGCACTTACCTCTCAGAGCTCGTGTCCAGCATAGGCAGGGGCTCCGTGGAGGCGGGATGGTGGCTGGCGTGTCTAACGCTGCCGGATCATGAAGTGACCATCACCTTTTTTGTTGTTGACTTTACTATTTGCCTTTGGTCTTTTTAACATTGCTTTGCTTTTCATTTCTCTCTAAGAAATAGTCCCCTCTTTTACCTTTTAAACTTAAAAAACTAAAAAATAAAAAGCATGGGTTAATATCCCTGGATATTTTTCTTAAGAAAATTCAATCTAGTTGACTGGGTCATTCTTTCACTCCCACTGTTTTTTACTTCCACTTAGTGTATTAGAAAATGCCCTCGTAGATCCACCGTTCTACAAAAACAGAATTTTAGGTGTGAGATTGCATTTCTCAAACTTGAATCACCCTTCCTCTCGGAGAAAGGGATCTTTCTAGGAGGTACAGCTTTATTTTAAGCATGCATCGGGAAACCACGTGTAGTAGGTTCCCACGGCTGCCGTGACAAAGTACCACAAAGTGGGTGGCTTATAAGAACAGACATGTATTGTCTTACGGTTCTGGAGGCTGGGCGTCTGAAATCAGGATGTCAGCCATGTTAGTTCTTTCTCAGGGCTCTGAGGGGGAATCTGTGCACAACTCTCTTCTGGTTTCTGGTGACCGCCAGTGATCCTTGGCTCCCTTGTCACTTGAGTCTCTGCCTCCATTGTCACAGGCCCGTCTTCCTTCTGCGTCTCTTTTTCTTTTGTATGAGGACATCACTCATACTGGACTAGGCAGTGTGACTTAATGTTAACTTACAGCATTTTCAAAAACTCTATTTCCAAACAAGGTTGTGTTCACAGGTACCAGACATTAGGTCTTCTACATATTTTTTTTTGGAGAACACAGTGCAGTCCATAACAGCATGGTAACAGTCGTATAGCCTATTCAAGATGAAGACATAATGCAGCTAAGTCTATTGTAATAATTATCACATGGTTCTATACAATTCTGTTTCAGCCTTTTTTTTTTTTTTGACAAGACTGTCATTGAGGCATGCGACTGGTTTTGTTTGACTCCGTGGTACCTTGGGCAGCTTGGCGGGCACCGTGCGTCTTCGGGGTGTGCGGCTGTAACGCTGGTGCTGACTGTAGTTGTATTGGCGTCCGTGAGAGAGGTGGTTGAGGCAATGAGGGACAACAGACCGTGGGTGTAAGGAAGTGTTAATCGTTGAGAGCAAATGTGATCAGAGTGTTGTGTTTATTTTCCCACATCTGTAAAATTTGGTCTGTGAATATTTTAAGAGCAAGTTTTAATGTTTGCTTTCTCACATTCTTTTTTATAGTAGCGAGGTACTAAATGTCAATTAAACAATTATCAGTGGTTTTCTTTATTGACCAAAACATTAATAAGTAAATGAATAAATAATAATTTTACCCTTAGTTACTGCCGCTGTCACCCAGTGTACAAGTTCAGAATGTTGAAATTGCTTCCTCTCATGCTTTCTTCCCAGAAAACACGAGGTTGTTCTCTTATTTCAGCGGTTGACTGAACTGCAGAGCTGGGGAAGTGATTTCAGGGTATTTGTTTATCTGGTTTATTCTACATTATTGCTTATTCACCTTGTTTTAACTTAACTTTGTGAACAGACATCAATAGTTCATTTGGAGGGTCTGTCTGAGCCGTAGGACCGCAGACACACAGCTTCCAAGCCGCTAACTCTCAAGGACATAAGCTAGTATGACTTTGAATGTAGCTCTGTGAATCTTTTGCCTTAAAGACTGAGATACCAACACCCATGCTTCCTGCAACATAGTGTTTCCCTCTGGTCTGTGATGGCTGCAGCCTGTTTCTGCCTGGTTGTGCCTACGTGAAACTGGGCAAAGTGCCTGCCCTCTCTAATCCCGTTCCTTATGTTCGAGATGGCGATAATAATTGGATGGCCTCGAAGGGTAGATGGAAAGACTAATAGCATGGTGCACATAAAATCCACTAACAACACCGCCCACGAACAGCATCAAAAATATATGTGAGGCTGTCTTTACTGTTATCCTTATCGGTGGTATTAGTAATCCCATTAGTGCTCATAATAAAGTTACTGTGTGTGATACTGGAAGCTATGCCACCAGTATTTCAAATACCAGCAGAGTCACCCATGGTGGCCAGGTTTCAGCAGAGCTTCCAGACTAAAGACAGACTAGGAAGGAAGGTCTGGCGATCTACTTCCAAAAGTTAGCCAATGAACACTCTATAGATCACAGCGGAATACTGTCCAATACAGTGCTACAATCATGATGGTGCGGGATGGCTCTGTCGCGCGTGGGGTTGCCATGAGTCAGAACCGACTTTGTGGCAAAGCACACCATCACAACAGTAAAGTAATAGAAGAAATTTGGTAATGACTTGGGTCATCTGTGAACAGAGCCAAATGCACAAAAATCTCCAGCCTAAGCGAAAGACAATTTAACTCAAAGACATTCTGTGTTTGACTTTAACAAGTAGTTTACTGCATGGTTATCAATTTTTTGTAATGAATCCTTGGACTTTGAAGTGTTATGTCTACCCATTGAAAAGATTTACAAACCTCAAGTGCTGTGACCCGGATGACCCGTTTCCATTATCCATCATTATTTAATCCCTCCACGACTAGAAAGGAAGGAGTACTTCTGGCCTGAATTTTCACAGTGTCTTCACAGAAGAAATCTTGTAAAATAGGGCACTGTCTTTTAATTATGTCTTTCCTTCAGCTTGCTGAGAAAGTCTTCCTAACCCTTCCCTCTTAGGAGAGAGCAGGGAGTGATTTCCGGGTCGTTTTAATTCCCCTCTGAGGACACGGTCTTTCTAAATATAACTGCAGATCCTGGAAAACAGCCCCCCTTTTGTAGTTAACTGAGACTAAAGGATCAGCGCATTAAGAGCTTTGTTATCCACACTCGAAAAACGTCTTCTGATCTCCTAGCATTTGACTAGAATCTTGCTTCAGGGCTTAAATATCATTTTCTCGTAGGCACTTCTAGTTCCCGTGGAGGTGCTTGCCTTGGACATCTTATTTGGGGATCTGAAATGTACGTTTTCTAGTTGTGGGGCAGTTAAGATTTAATTCGAGAATTGTTTTAGAGTAAGTATGCGGTGTTTCTGTAGTGGAATCACAGTCATCCTGAGTTTCTGGAAAGCTTCGTATTGTGTGGCTGCTTTTTTCTACACAGCTGGTTGCTTAAGTTTTACTAGATGAAGTTTCTTTTTTTTTTCTGTCGTTTTTTATTTAACCTGGAATTTCCAGCCTGTCCTTTGTCACACTCTTGCCCCCAACATTTCGGTTGATTTCATTTGTATGTCCCAGGCACCTCTCAAAATGAATATGTATACAATGAGACTACCTCCCCCGCCCCCCTTACTCATTCTCTGCTTTCAATGGATTTCTTTTCCTGTAATCAATATTTCAATTAAGGCCATCACTTTCCTCCCCATAACACAAGCCAGAAATCTCCATCCTGACATTTCCTCACCCTCCACACTCAGTCCACACCAGACTCTGGGTTTAAGAAAATATATGAAAGTTCCAAGAATAGTGCCTGGAGGTTGGTGAGGTCTTAAATATTAACTGACAGCTGTCACAAATGTTAGTTGTAAATATCTTTCTGATCTTCCTCTCCTGTCTTCCACTGCCTCTGCTTTAGTTCCAGCCCTCATCAATGCAGCACTGGTCTGTTGCTTGAGCTAACTGATAGGGGTCTTATCTGAGAGATGTCCCCACTCTAGGTACCCTGCTCCCCAGTGTGCAGCACGATTTCCTACTTAATGATGTCTGTGGGCCCCCTGTAACCTTGAGAATAAATCCAGACACCCCAGGGTGGACCTCCACGAGCCTACCTGCCTCCCTGTACTTTGCAATCTCTGCTTCCTTTGGATTCCGTCTCTCCAGGCGTTCCCAACATCGCATGCCCTTTCAGGCACAGTGTGTTTGCACATGCATCCAGACACCCCAGGGTGGACCTCCACGAGCCTACCTGCCTCCCTGTACTTTGCAATCTGGGCTTTCTTTGGATTCCGTCTCTCCAGGCGTTCCCAACATTGCATGCCCTTTCAGGCACAGTGTGTTTGCACATGCTGTTCCCATTTCTGAGAATGCCCTTGCCTCTTTTGTCTTAATAAATTCCAGTGCATCCTTCAAGATCCACCTCAATTTCCATCTTCTCTGAGAAGCCCTCCCTGGTTCCCCCGGACAAGCCAGGTCCCCACAATTCCGCGGCCGTGTCACTAATCACGTTGTGTTGTAACTTTCCACGTTTGTGTCTGACCCTCTTGTAGGCACTACGCTTGAGGAAGAGGATCAGATCTTATTATTTTTGTATCTAAAACATCTAATAGATGTACAGCATATAGTAACACACCGTAGCTGTTCTGATTTCTTTATGTGAGTCTCTCTCCGAACCTGTAATAATGAAAAAGATAGTATCCATGCAACGAATTGATCCCAAGCTGTGCTTTTTTAAATGACTACATATGGAACATTTTTCTCAGCAATAATGTTTAGCTTTCTATTTTGCTCTAAGCATCCGTGCATTAAAGAAGAGCTGCCAAAACTGATTCATGGCCCCTTTCCCTGTTCTGCTGATAATCAGCATTCGCGTGGCTAGATATTCTCGGAATTTGTGATTATGTATCCTTTCCACCTTGAAAGTAGAGTCAGTCAAAATCCTCACCAACTTTGGTGATGATAGTAGTTACTTTTGTTCTGTTTTAATTTGGGATTCAAAATTTTAATTACCCCAACCCATTTTCTTGCTTTTAATATGCCTGTGTCTTGGAAATGTGTTTCAGATTTCCCGAGTTGTTTTTTCCAGTTAACAGAAAGACAAGCAATCAGAACTCGCCAGAATCAGTAATTGTCCAGCGAGACAGTCTGTCATTGTTACAGCATGTACGCTCCGAATCCAAGTCAACAAATGAGTGTGTTTCTGGAGAGGCTGCAGTTAACACAATTACTGTTGAACCACATCTTTGAGGAGCTAGGGAAAAATAATGGGATTCATTTTTAATTCAAACTAATTCTGAGTAAGAAAGCAAGAGCCCTGGCTTTCTGGAGTGGCTTTGTAATCAGAGGTTACCACAGGGCAGGCAAGTCAGAACTTTAGCAACTGTCTTCACGGTGGAAGTAGGCTTCAGTTGTAAGGTGATTGCAAAGCTGAGAAAAATGGTTCCTTTAGCCAGCTTTTGTCTTGTGTCTGATCTTTGACTCTCAAAGATGAGGATAATTTCAGCATAAGCTACTCATTTCATTTTTGAAATCAGTCCATTTTAATAATAACCTGCTTTCGTGCCCTGGAAAACAGCCAAGAGTCATAAGAAAGAATTGGCTTTGAATACAAGTAAGCGCTACCATTTAGGTCTTAGCTATCTCTAGGCTGGTAGTCAACAAAATACTGTGCAATCAGTCTAATTCATCTTTTTTGTTTATTACGTTTCTATCCTCCCTACGTTTCTTGCATACGTGTTTCCTGAATTGTGAAAGCTGTGCGTGTGTGTATGTGTGTGTTCACTAGGGAAACTTGGAAAATACGACAATCCCAAGGGAGAAAAAGCTTCACTATGAACCCGTTGGAGCCCCTAGATGGTGCAAACAGTTCAAGTCCACCCAGAGGTGCCTCAGAAGAAAGGTCTGGCAATCAACTTCAGAAAAAGCCATTGAAAACCCTACAGAATGCAGTTTACTCTGACACACATGGGGTTGCCATGAATTGGATTCAGCTCCCTGATAACTGTTTTTGTTTTTTTAATTATGAGCCCAAAGAGAACCATTGTCAACGTCCTAGTTGATATTAGCCTTATAGAGTTTTCTCATAGCCAACATGTACTTTTCAAATTTTTAATATAAAAATTTCACACATACAAGAGAGAGAATTGTACAGTGAATCCTCATATACCCACAATCTAGGTTCAAAAACTATCAAGATTTTGCCACTATTGCTTTGTCTATCCTGTTTTCTCTTTCTCTTACCTTTTGGAACTGTCAGCTACCTACTTTTAAAAGGAAAAGGGGAATTCCGATATACTGAGGTCTGTGGAAGGTTAGTAGTATGCCTGCCATTTTCACATACCTTCACTTAAACCTTTATTTAGGAAGCAGAAAGTGTGGTTTTACACTTACGATTGCCTTGTACTTTGCGGATAAGTAGCCTTAAAGCTCGAGTCTACCACATGGTAGCTGTGTATTGATTTTTCCTCTTAAATCAGTGTCTCCCTAGAGCACAGGTTTGTCTATTCATAAAGCAGAGATGATGTCTGACAGGAGTTATAACAGTGTCATTTCTGTGGTGCAGGCACAATAAGAAGAGCTTTTGTAAGACGCTCAAAAATCAATGTTCCGATGCTAGACGGTAACGTCATAAGCCTGAAAAAGTGCATTTGCCATGCTTCCTAGTGTGAAGGGGAAATTTAAGTATATGGTTACGTTTCATTCCCCTGCCTTCTATGCCACTTTTCGCATGGACCTCAATGCAGCGTGACTCAGGCTGGGGCCATGAATGTGTCAGAGACACCGCATGAGAACAGTAGGCCGGATAGAGCCAAAGCTTCAGCAGCGATCCCTTGTTGGCACCCAGCCTGTCACCTTGTTCCCAGAGGAGGGGCTGGCCCTGTTGATCTGCTCTCTGTGACTCTGCCTCTTAGGGCAGGGAACCCAAAGGGTGGGCTTTTCTACCCAAGGGGTGGTTACATGAGCACGTTCACTTTGTGATAAGTCATTCCCTTTGGTATATTTTGTGTACTTTTCGGTACGCTTCAGTGTACATGACAGCTGTCTCTGTAGCTAGGCCGTGTACCTCGTGTGTCATTCTAAAAGCATTCACTCTGTGGTGTATGTGTGCATACTGTATGTGGTCTATCGTGTGTACATTATGTACGCTCTGTTTTCTTCTGGAGTCAGCCGCTAACCAAAAGGGTAGCAGTTCCAGTTCCACTCAGAGGCACCTCGGAAGAAAGGCCTGGCGTTCTGCTTCCCAAAAATCAGCCATTGAAAACCTGACAGAGCACAGTTCCTCTCCGACACACATGGGGTCACCATGAGTCAGAATTAACTTGACAGCAAATATAAAAAAAAAAAAATTTTTCTTTTAAAAGTTTTTAACACATGAAAATTATTACTAGATTTTTTTAACTTAATAAAAATATGCCCCAGATCTTTCCTCCAACCTTAACTGATTTTTCTAGTGATTAAAAAGTGCGTCGAGTGGCTAACATATCATCACCTGGAGTTTTGCGTCTCTATTTTTCTATCTGATCTTAGCAGAGGAGAGCAGGTCAGAGTCCGGCAGCCCAGACGTCAGTTTCATCATCTCCTTCTGGCTGCTGTGTGGCTTAAGGTGAGCTACCGATTTTTTCGGGGGCTAAGGCTTTTGCTTATATTGTTGTTTTGTTTGCTCATTCAAATAAAATAAGTGGGAGTATGTGAAATGCTCAGGCATATGCTTGTCTTTTGTAGTGCTCAGTACATCAAGACTTCTTTCCTTTTAAAACTAGCTAGTTGATATTTCAAACATGAGACAGCAGGAGAAAGAAGAGAAGGAGAAAAAGGGGATTAATAAAGTGAGGATTGTTTTTTTCATGCAGGATAAAATTTCACCCAGTGTTAAAAGTCCATGATTTTCTGTGAAAAGAGGAGATTTCAGGTGATAAGTCTCAGCAACCAGTAGCTACAATTTCCTCAGAAACTTCGGGGCCAGTGAGAAGGTACAACCTGAGCTTTGAGGCCGGGCTCTTCAGCTCGAGAGCTGCTGAGTGCTTCAGGCTGGCCTGGAGCTGCCGGACCTGAGCCCCTTACCATCGCCCTTTGGGGTCTCAGCTCTTTCCACTCTGTGGGGATCGTAACAGTGGCAGTCTGTTGAGAAGAAGGTTCTAGGTAGGCGTTAGAAGGGCAAGTATCTACAACCCGTTTACAACAGTAACTATTGACTGTTGGTAACATTGTTGTTTTGAAATGTTTTACTGTAAATATATATGTAGTGAATCATTTGCCATTTCAGCCTTCTTCACACGTACAATTCAGTGACATTAATTGTGCTTATCATGTTGTTCAACCATCACCATTATCTGTTTCCAAATTTTTCTGTGACCCTTTACAGAAGCTGAGTGTCTGTTGTTTTTCTTTACCTCTTCAGCCTTGGGCATGGAACAATCTGGTAGCATGTTGATGCTTTAGAGTTTTTCCCCATTAAATGCTAAGTGTGTTGCTGTTCGTTTCATGAATGAGTGTCTTACTTGGCAAAAAAGAGAAGATCCTCAGGGCCACTCTTTGGAGTGCCAAGGCTGAAGTTATCCATCATAGATTCTTGTTTGAGTGAAAATCTGAGCTGGCTGAGGTAGAAATCACACTGGAGGGCTTGTTTGAAGAAGAAAGAGTTAGCTGTTTGGAATCTAACCATTATGTTAAGGGTTGTTTGTTATGTTTCCTAAACTGCTTTATCCAATCCTCCGAAGTCTTTTTAACATTCCTCCAATATAACCGGTTGCCGTGGAGTCGATTCCGATTCATAGCGACCCTATAGACGGATTTCGATTCATTAACACTACCCATTTGCTTTGTTTTTGAAAAATCAATTAATTGTGTGCTCCCTGAGGCAGCTAATTAGGAAGGTCAGTCTCCTTGACCCTATGTTCATTTCCTTTCGTGGCCCTCTTAACTCACCAGATCAACCCCGGTAATCAGTGAAGTGATGGTTCTCATAGCAAGGCAGCCCTCCCATCCAGATTATTAACATGTGATGATTTTGAGCAGTGGACTTCTGGGATCAACCATAGTTTCTAGGACTTCTGCTGTGTGGCCTAGTTGTGCCGGATCCTTCCTTTTCAATGTGTGTCTGTCTCATATCAGCAGGCATCAGGGAAGCCGTTCCAATGGCATCTCATGCCCAGGGTTCTTCTGCCAGCACCCAGGAGAAGACCAGCACACCCAACCATATGTGCACTGGAGCCCCCACCCAACCATATATGCACTGGAGCCCCCACCCAACCGTATATGCACTAGAGCCCCCACCCAACCGTATATGCGCTGGAGCCCCACCAAATGAGGGGTGGGATGTGTCTGGCCTGCCCTTCTCGGAGTCTTCTCACTTGCCAGCCTCCGTCAGATAAAACTGGTAGGAAGTTTTATTCCTCAAGCGGCAGATCTCCGGAGGATAGGACAGTGTTTGGACAGCTAGAGCTTAGATCTAGGCCTTTGTCTGGAAGGGGCCCAGCGCCCCCTCCTGTACTCCACTTGTGGGTACCCCCTCCTTCCTGTCCTTGCTTTCCCTCCCTAGCCCCATCCCCTTTTGTGACCATGTGTCTCCTTCCTGTGTTCCTTGAATTGATGCTCCCACCTCATCTTGTGGAAAACACCGACTCCATCAATAGAGGAAGAATTTCTGTCTGTCACACAGAGCTCTTGGTCAGGCTTGCTAGCAAGGGCAAATGGCGATGCTTTGATTATAGCTCCTTTTCCACCAGAGACAGCTGTGACTGCTTTCTATATTCCTTTTTCATAACAAGGAAAAGGATGTTTTTCTTAGGAGTATGCCACTTTGGGAGTACAAGACTCCCCACCTCCTCACCAACATTGTGCTAAGAAGCACCTCAGAAGCACTAAAGGCCCTATCTGAGCCTGCTTGAATAGAAGAGACATCACACAGGATGTAAATGCTCTTCCCAAGCTCACCAGTAGAAATGACCAGCTCCAAGTAGGGTTTTTGTTCTTTATTTTAAAATACCAAGTCCCTCCGTTGTTATTCATGAGTGGGAAGAAGAGGCGGGAGCTGGATTATTCCACCACTTAAATTTCTTCCTTTTGCTTTTTTCCTCATCTTCCCCGTCTCCCTTTACTTAGTAGATTTTAAACTACATAGCTAAAGTTCTATATGGCATTGTAGTTTGCCTACCAGGAAGCTCTCGTAATGTGTCACTATTTTCTAAAGTAGATTTTCAGTATAGCCACGAGACCACCCGTGGTACACTTCAGTCATGGTGTCAGTGCACTTCTAATGATTGCTAATAAAGGACAAAGTTAACCTTGTCTCCGGTGGTTTTAAATATGAAGAATTAACCAAGAGAAAAAAAGAGAAACTTTTCAATACCTGATATAGAGGAAAAAACAAAACGTTGAGAATTCTATGAGAAATTAAAAATACTTCATAATGGGACAGCCAGAAAACTTAGAAACTGTTAGAGTGGCACACCAGAGTCTGCCATTTCACGAACGCGATTTTCCACCATTGCCCACCCAATGCTCCAGAGCACAAAGGCGTGCTGCCAAATAAAATGTTTAAAGTTTATTTTTTTCACAGCTGAATATGTAGTCAAAAAAACCAAACCCATTGCCGTTGAGTCGATTCAGACTCATAGCAACCCTATAGCACAGAGTAGAACTGCCCCGTAGGATTTCCAAGGTTGTAATATTTAAGGAAGCTGACTGCCGCCATCTTTCTCCCATGGAGAAGCTGGTGGGTTCAAACTGGTGGGTTTGGTCGGTAGCCAAGTGCTTAAGCACTTTGCCACCAGGGCTCCTTTGAATATGTATAATGCATATGAAATATATATATACAGTTAAAGGTATTGTTAGACAGTTATTAAGCTAGACAGGTTATTTGATATGATATAGACTGAAGAACAAGCAAATGCAAAGCAATACAGTGTGTTCTTGAACCTCTGCTGAAGAAAGATGTCCCGTTTAAGTGAGACACATTCGCCTCCTGAGCATATGAAAGTGTGGAATATGCTGCAGATAGATAGCAACTCAGAATTGAAGGCAAACTGGTGACTCGTGGGGTGAGTGTGGTGCTTTCACAGATGTCTGAGACATTGTTAGCTGAATTGTTAGTGTCTGAATTATGATTGTTGTTGATTGATTTTGAATTGCTTCATGTAATCTGAAAAATATGTTAATAATTGAACATGTGCCTCAAGCACACAAAAAAATGGGAAAAACTACTGAGTTACTAGACTAAATCACTTCCTTCCAACTTGCCATCTGTCACCCTTTTCGCATCAAAAACTGTTGTTATAGGTTGGAAGCCTAGAGGATGCTTCCTTCTTATAATTTTAGATCTCAGCCTAAATGTTACCTCCTCAGAGAGAACTGCCCTAAGCACCTGGGCTCAGGAAATCCCCCCAAGACATATCACTTTTTTCCCGTTTTGCCTTTTACATTGATTTACCCAGTCTGGTACTTCGGAGTCCTTTGGTGGTGCAAACGGTTAATATACTTGGCTGCTAACCGAAAGATTGGACGTTCAAGCCTACCCAGAGGCACCTCAGAAGAAAGGCTTGGAGATCTACTTCTGAAAAATCAGCCACTGAAAACCCTATGGAGCACCGTTCTACTCTGACACATATGGGGCGACCATGAGGCAGAATCAAGTTGATGGCAACTAGCTTGGTTTATCTGATACTTTAGTGCCTATCATCAGTCTTCACCTACAAGGAAGGAGCAGAGACCTTAGTTGTTTGCTCACCCCATATTCCCTGTGCCTAGTACATACCTGACATTTGATAGGCATTCATTACATGTTCCTTCTGGATTTTCCCTTACTGCTCATCCCTGAGACCATTTCATGATCACTGCCCGGAATCAGGATTTGTTCTTGCCTCCCAGTGCTCTGGAATCCCGCGGTACTTTATGTCATTAACCAACAGTTACTTCTTCATTGTGGTATCTGATTGGTACGTTGATGATAACACACCTACTGTGTGTTAACATGATAGGCATTTGTGGCAAATAAATCCTATCAATTTTTTTAACCACAGATAGCTTGAGGAAGGTTTAAGAAATAAATACATACACAATTAAGAATTACCTACACTGGTATTAACACAAAGGGTTAATCAGAATTTTCTGCTTTTGATGATAGACTCAAGGAATGGTCTATGGCAGCCTCCATATTTGATCCTATTATTTCATCACCCCTGTGAATACCTCTTAAAGAATAAAGGCTTCTTTCTTACAGGACACTCCACCTTTCATCCCTCAACTCGTGCCCAGTAGCCTGAGAGTCTGATCTTGTTATGTCTGGGAATATAGTTACTAGATTTTTCTGCTAATGGCTGTATTTTACATGATAATGAATCAAACCTTTTCTACAAAGTCTGCTTCATTTATGCAAAACAGATATAAATTGGAATATGTATGAATGAGACTATTCTTTCAGGTTGAGAAGAAGCTGCTGAAGAGCCTGAATAGGATTTTATGGGCCCTCATGTCGGGTTAACACAAGGAAATGTTAGTTCTGTGGTCATCAGAGATAATGTTCATTGGACAGTTTGAGGTAAAACAGAAAATAGCTTTTGAATCCCATTCTCCCAGAGCTATTGCTGCTTAATTCCTCATTTCACAAGGTCAACTCATTTTCAACCATCTTTTACACTTCAAAGTAGTAACCTCTTGTACTTTAATGCCCTGAAAGCATTAATGCGACTCCTGCTCCCTGATTTTCAATAATATGGAAAAAGTATTCCAAATTGGTCCTGGCTATTACCAGAGAAAAGGCAGGAAATTAAATTAGCAGGGGGATATATCAAAGCCTCTTGTAAGTGCCATAAAGTCTCTAAAAATCCAGTCCCTGAGAGAAATTTATTTTGTTCTGAAGAAAGAATAGGGCTTAGCTCCCAAGAGATGCTAAGATGCCTTTCATTTAAAAAAGAATAGATTTTTACCCATGAATAGAATAGTAGGAATTCTCAATGCTTACCTTAATTTTGACATCAACTTGCTGTAATTCACCTCAAAAAAATCTTAAAAACCAAAACATTCTTATAGAACATTCTATGTTCTTTATCCTATTAGAGTTAATTCTACAGATTAATTTGCAAGTAAGGTATAGTAATTAGTAGTTAAGCATTTCAGAAATACTCAACTCTTGGGGTATTTATTGACTTTTTTTCTTTATTTGAGTTTTATAAAAAAGATACCTCAGATCCCTGAACACACTGGACTATTTAAAAATTCTAGTTTCCCTGGGTAAACAGTGGGAAAGTAACTTGGCTTCTCACTAATGGACAGAATTTTGAGTTCCCATGCCAATGGGTGGGAGCAGACACAAATATTTACTTGCTTAATTTGGATTAATAATCTAGTCCTCTATTCTTTCTAAAATTAAACCAAAAGAAAAAAAAGAAAACCAAACCCATTGCTGTCGAGTTGATTCTGACTCATAGCAACCCTATAGGACAGAGTAGAACTGCCCCATAGGGTTTCCAAGGAGCAGCTGGTGGATTCGAACTGCTGACTGTCTGGTCAGCAGCCAAGCTCTTAACCACAGTGCCACCAGAGCAGATTAACAAAAGTATGTTAGGCTATTTAAGCAAGATAAATGTGCTTTAGAGAGGCTAGTTTGTAGAGCTTGATTTAGCTTTTGAGGAGGTAATAGACTCCTTTGAGGATCTAAAGATAATTCTAGGCTTTGTCTCTGAAGGGTACATGCAGAGAAAGTTTCGCATATAAGTGCAAGTAGTTTACAGACCTTCCCAAAGTTGGCCAAGGACCCTTTGGTATCTATCTATAGGGCCCCATCTATCTTCTGAGCAGGGGCTATACTTAATGTTTTATGCCGTAAATACTGGTCTTTTAATACCCTGGCATTAATGTAACACCCAAGTATATTTGAATTTTGTGCTGTGTGGGAAACAGAGACATTTATTTAGTCCTTATGCAATAAAGGATATAAGATGCTGATAGTTATTAAAGGAATAGGTATATAGTTATACAGAATACTTACAGAAATAAGCAGATGCCTTTTTTAATGCTGTGAATGCTATATGCCCTTATATAATCTAACCTTTATATTTTCTCTTACAATGCCTTTAGATCTTCTTTAAGATCTAAATACTTTATCCATTTCATTGTAGGCATCACAGGGTCCTTATTCTTTTAGAAAATTTAAGAAATGGTTTTAACTTCATTTAGGTTATTGACTTTTTTTGTACTTCTTAATACCACATATATAAATCCTTCTGCTAGACAATGTTTCATATACAAAGAAAAAAAGTATGTCTTCCACCCAGAAACGCAGGGGCAGCAGTCAGCCCCCTGCCTTGATCAGTGCATGACCACCTGCTGCAGCCACATACCCCTGCCTACTCCAATCACCCCTGCCCATCTAGGACTGTAGGTGAGAACCTGCACCACACACTTGGTGACCGACTACCTAGACACCTGAGCTGAATCCACACAAGAAAAGTAAATGGACTCTTGGGCTCACATACCTAGTAACAGCTCTAACCACCTAGTGACAGGACATGAGAGCTTCAAAGATGCAAATAATCAAACTAGCACACACGACCAGCCTATTTGGGCATATCAAAGCAAAACAAAACAAGAAGCTAGGACAAACAAAATAAATACATATAATAACTTATTGATGGCTCGGAGACAATAGTCAATATCAGATCACATAAAGAGGCAGACCATGATTGCTTCAGCAAGCCACCAAAACAAAGAATCAAGAAACCTTCTGGAGGAAGAGAACTTTCTGGAATTACCAGAGGTAGAATTCAGAAAAAGATTAATATACAGAACTCCTCAAGATATCAGGAAGGAGATCATTCAAAACGCGGAACAAGCCAAGGAACATACAGACGAAGCAATAGAGGAACTTAAGAAGGTTATATGAGACCATAATGACAAATTTAACAGGCTGCAAGAATCCATAGAGAGACAGCAAATATAAATCCAAAGGATTAACAATAAAATTTCAGAATTAGACAACTCAATAGAAAGTCATAGGAGCAGAATTGAGGCAATGGAAGTCAGAATTAGTGAGACTGAAGATAAAGCACTTGACACCAACTTATTTGAGGAAACATCAGATAAAAGGATTAAAAAAATGAAGAAACCGTAAATTATTTGAGACTCTATCAAGAGGAATAACCTACAAGTGATAGGAGTACGAGAATGGGGGAGATAACAGAAAATACAGAGAGAATTGTTGAAGATTTGTTGGCAGAAAACTTCCCTGATATCAGGAAAGATGAGAAGATATCTATCCAAGAAGCTCATCAAACCCCACACAAGGTATATCCCAAAAGAAAGTCACCAAGATATAATCAAACTTGCTAAAACCAAAGATAAAGAGAGAATTTTAAGAGCAGCTAGAGATAAATGAAAAGTCATCTGCAAAGGACAGTTAATAAAACTAAGCTCTGACTACTCAGCAGAAACCATGCAGGCTAGAAGGCAATGGGATGACATATATAAAGAAGGAAAAAAATTGCCAACCAAGAATTACATATCCAGCAAAACTGTCTCTCAGATATTATGGTGAAATTAGGACATTTCCAGATAAACAGAAGTTTAGGGAATTTGTAAAAACAAAACCAAAATTACAAGAAATACTAAAATGAGTACCTCTGGTTAAAAAATTAATAACATCAGATAACAACTCAAGACTAGAACACAGGACAGAACAACCAGATATCAGTCCAGATAGGGAAGTCACAAAAAGAAAGCAAAGCTAAAACACTGAAAATAGGGAAACAGAGACGTCAATATGTAAAAGATGATAATATTAAAACAAGAGGGACTAAAAAATATAGTCATAGATCTTTCATGTGGAGAGGAAATCAAGGCTATATAAAGAAATAAAAGACTGGTTTAAGCTTAGAAAAATAGAGGTAAATATTAAGGTAACCACAAAGGAAACTAACAGTCCTACACATCAAAATAAAAAACAAGAAAAACATAAAGACTCAGCAAATACAAAATAACAATGAAAAAGATGAAAATACATAAAGAGAAATGACTCAACACAGAAAATTAAGTCTCACAAAGAAACTGTCAACAACACATACACAAAAAGACATCAAAATGATAGCACTAAACTCATACCTATCAATAATTACGCTGAATGTAAATGGACTAAATCCGCCAATAAAGAGACAGAGAGTGGCAGAATGGATTAAAAAAACACGATCCGTCTATATGCTGCCTACTGGACACACCTAAGACTTAAAGACACAAACAAACTGAAACTCAAAGGATAGAAAAAAAAATGTATCAAGCAAACAACAATCAAAAAAGAGAACGAGTGGCAATATTAATCTCTGACAAAATAGACTTTAAAGCAAAATCCACCACAAAGGATAAGCAAGGACACTATATAATGATTAAAGGGTCAATACACCAGGAAGACATAATCGTAATAAATAGTTACACACCTGACAACAGGGCTCCAAAATACATGAAACAAACTCTAACAGCATTGAAAGGGGAAACAGACAGCTGCACAATAATAGTAGGAGACTTCAACACACCACTTTTGGAGAAGGACAGAACATCCGGAAAGAAACTCAACAAAGACATGGATCTAAATGCTGTAGTCAACCAACTTGATCTCATAGACATATACTGAACACTCTACCCAACAACAGCCAAGTATACTTTCTTTTCCAACGCACATGGAACATCCTCCAGAATAGACCACATATCAGACCACAAAGCAAGCCTTAACAGAATCCAAATCATTGAAATAGTACAAAGCATCTTTTCTGATCATAAAGCCATAAAAGTAGAAATCAATAACAGAAAAAGCAAGGAAAAAAATCAAATACATGGAAACTGAACACCACCTTGCTCAAAAACTACTGGGTTATAGAAAAAATTAAGGACAGAATAAAGAAATTCACAGAATCAAATGAGAATGAATGCTCGTCCTACCAGAACCTTTGGGACACAGCAAAAGCAGTGCTCAGAGATCAGTTTATAGCAATAAATGCACACATCCAAAAAGAAGAAAGGGCCAAAATAAAAACAGTAACCCTACAACTTGAACAAATAGAAACAGAGCAGTGAAAGTAGCCCTTGGGTGCCAGAAGAAAGCAAATAATAACAATTAGAGCAGAATTAAATGAAATAGAGAATAGAAAAACAATTGAAAAAGTTAACAAGACCAAAAGCTGGTTCTTTGAAAAAATCAACAAAATCAATAAATCATTAGCCCAACTCACAAAGAGAAACAGGGAGGAAGCAAATAACCCAAATAAGAAATGAGATGGGCGATATCACAACAGACCCAACTGAAATTAAAAGAATCATAACAGAATACTATGAAAAATTGTACACTAACAAATTGAAAACCTAGAGGAAATGGACAAATTTCTAGAAACTCACTACCTACCTAAACTGACACAGAGGTAGAACAACTAAATAAACCTATAACAAAAGAAGAGATTGAAAAGGTAATTTAAAAAATCCCAACAAAAAAAAATCCTGGCCTGGATGGTTTCACTGGAGAATCCTACCAAACTTTCACAGAGAGTTAACACCACTACTTCTAATGGTATTTTGGAGCATAGAAAAGGATGGAATACTGCCAAACTCATTGTATGAAGCCAGCATAACCCTGATACTAAAACCAGGTAAAGACACCACAAAAAAAATTACACACCAATATTCCTCATGAACATAGACCTGAAAATCCTCAACAAAATTCTAGCCAATAGAATTCAACAACATATCAAAAAAATAATTCACCATGATCAAGTGGGATTCATACCATGTATGCAGGGATGGTTCAACATTAAAAAAACAATCAGTGGAATCCATCACATAAATACAACAAAAGACAAGAACTACATGATCTTATCAATTGATGCAGAAAAGGCATTGGACACAGTCCAACACCCATTCATGATAAAAATGCTCAACAGGATAGGAATAGAAGAGAAATTCCTCAACATAATAAAGGGCATTTATACAAAGCCAACAGCCAACATCATCCTAAATGAAGAGCGTCTGAAAGCATTCCCTTGAGAATGGGAACCAGAAAAGGGTGCCTTTTATCACCACTGTTATTCAACGTTGTGCTGGAGGTCCTCGCCAGAGCAGTTAGGCTCGAAAAAGAAAGAAAGGGCATCCAAATTGGTAAGGAAGAAGTAAAAGTATCTCTATTTGCAGATGATATGATCTTATACACAGAATACCTCAAAGAATCCACAAGAAAGCTA
>NW_004444088.1:3610340-3621710 GCF_000243295.1 Trichechus manatus latirostris
CAAGAAGATAAAATACTTAGGAATAAATCTAACCAGAGATGTAAAAGACCTATACGATGAAAACTACAAGACACTACTGTAAGAAACCAAAAGAGACCTATACAAGTGGAGAAACATATCTTGCTCATGGATAGGAAGACTCACCATTGTGAAAATGTCAATTCTACCTAAAGCCATCTACAGATACAACGCAATCCCAATCCAGATTCCAATGGCAGTTTTAATGAGATGGAGAAACAAATCACCTACTTCATATGGAAAGGGAAGAGGCCCTGGATAAGTAAAGCATCACTGAAGAAGAAGAACAAAGTCAGAGGCCTCACACTACCTGATTTTAGAACCTATTTGACCACCACGGTAGTCAAAACAGCCTGGTACTGGTACAACAGCAGATACATAGATTAATGGAACAAAATAAGAATCCAGACGTAAATTCATCCACCTATGAGCAGCTGATATATGACAAAGGCCCAAAGTCTGTGAAATGGGGAAAAGACAGTCTCTTTAACAAATGGTGCTGACGTAACTGGATATCCATCTGCAAAAAAGTGAAGCAAGACCCATACCTCACACGGTGCACAAAAACTAACTCAAAATGGATCAAAGACCTAAATATAAAATCGAAAATGATAAAGATCATGGAAGAAAAAGTAGGGACAACATTAAGAGCCCTAATACATGGCATAAACAGAATATAAAACATTACTAATAATGCACGAACACCAGAAGAGAGACTAGATAACTGGGGGCTCCTAAAAATCAAACACTTACGCGCATCAAAAGACTTCACCAAAAGAGTCAAAAGACAACCTACTAACTGGGAAAAAATTTTGGCTAGGACATATCCAATCAGGGTCTAATCTCTAAAATCTACAAGATGCTGCAAAACTTCAACAGCAAAAGGACAAATAACCCAGTTAAAAGATGGGCAAAGGATATGAACCGCACTTTCACCAAAGAAGACATTCAGGCGGCTAACAGATATGTGAGGAAATGCTCACGATCATTAGCCATTAGAGAAATACAAATCAAAACTACAATCAGATAACCACCTCACCCCAACAAGGCTAGCATTAATCAAAAAAATGCAAAGTAATAAGTGTTGGAGAGGTTGTGGAGAGACTGGAACACTTACACACTGCTGGTGGGAATGTAAAATGGTACAACCACTTTGGAAATCGATTTGACGCTTCCTTGAAAAGCTAGAAACAGAAGTACCATATGATCCAGCAATCCCACTCCTTGGAATATATTCTAGAGAAATAAGAGCCGTGACACAAATAGGTATATACACACCCATGTTCATTGCAGCATTGCTCACAATAGCAAAAACATGGAAACAACCTAGGTGCCCATCAGCGGACGAATGGATAAACAAATTATGGTATATTCACACAATGGAATACTACACAACGATAAAGAACAACAATGAATCCATGAAACATCTGTTATTTTCAACATTTCTCCCGAGCTCTTGATTCATAAATTTAGCTACCCACCAAACTTCTTTACCTTAATGTTCCACAGTCAACTGAAAATCAACATTTACCAAATTAAATTCTTCATAGGTTTATTTTCCACGGTGGAATCAGTTTCTCCTCCTGAATATCCTATCCTAGTTAAGAGCACCATCCTTACCCAACGTGCTTCTCTCCTCTTTATTGCTCATGACTAATCGGCCTCCAAGTCCCATCCATTGATACCCTTGAGAGCAGTAACTAAGCTTTTAAGTAACCAACATTAATGTTTCTTGTATTTTCTGCAATTAGACCAGCAATTTCCTTTACAGTCTCTTAGAAGTTGCTGTAAGGTATATTCAATGAGAGGTAAATATTGATAGGTTTCTATCAAGTAAGCCATGGAGATGGATTCATTTCTCAACTTTAGAGAATGTTTCATGAATCAGAATTTAGGAATGCTGTAAAGTCAGAATACTGTACAATTTTGTACTTTCATTATTTGAATATACTGAAGAGAGCATGCTTCCTGATTTATTGAGTTGTCACTTTAAAGTGGCATCATTAATTCTTTATCATTAATGCTTAAACATTAAATCTCTGTCCTTTATGCAGGCCCTCATTGGCCAGGGGGTGGGTGGAATTAAAACTCTTAACATTAAATTATCATTATTCTGGTTCATCTAAAGGACATATTCAGATAACCCTTTCAGGGATGAATTTTTTTTTTTTTTTTGGAATTTTTTGGTGATGCCATGTTTATTCACTAATGGAATGGCTGCTGAATCATTGTTTGTTGGTAGTTTTTAATTATTTGAAAAAATGGGGTGCCAGTTGCAAGCAGTCCATATTGGTACCATGTTCCATGAAGTATAATATCACAAATGTGGTATGTATTGCTACCATGGTCCAGGAGGTGCATCACACTTCCTGGTTACACTTGAACCATAAAATCTTACTCAACTTGCCAGCAAGCACATTATAAAAAATGTCATCAGGGAGATGAGTAAAACAAGTGGTCCGTATCATCCCACGTTCCATGAAGCCCATCACATACGCAGTACATATCAGTACCATGGCCCAAGAAGTGCATCATAAAATGTTTTTACCCCCAAAATAATTCATATACTTGAATATTTCAGAATGTTGGAAACTGTACCTTCCCAATAACACAATGGAAATAGTAAACATATTTGCAAGCCGTATATTGATGTACAGAGCCCAACGCACAAAAGTTTCACACAATCACTCCCCCGGGAAGCATCCCCTCATACAGTGGCTCTCAATACTCAAATGTGGCTCAGACCAACTTCCTTGTTTTTTTAAACAGTTGCACCAGCATCCACCACATGCTGGAATTTACTAAAGTGGCTCAAATGCCTGCCAGTAAATCTCCAGGGGTGGAACATGTAGCTAGAACATACATGTGCCAGCGACCATGGAAGAGATAACAAATGCTTTTTAATCCTCATCTGTATTACTTGAATATTACTTTAAAGCTCTTGACATTATTAACTCCACGTTCTCCTTTTATGAATTTGAAGTTATGCTGTAATAACTATCAAAGAGCATAGGAAAAATAAATAAACTTTGAAATATAAAAAGATTAGTGTGGATAATAAATATCCATTCGGTGTCTTAGTGACTTTGATCTTGGCATTTGTTTCATCCAGCAAATGTTTTCATAGTACTTTAATTTCAGTTTATCTACCTAGAAATTATGCGGCAGGAGTCTTTGTTTTTCAAGAACAGCAGAGATGTTTATAGCATTAAGTCAAAAGCAGAGGTCATAAATTCTAATCAAACAAGCAAAGACATTAGCCTTTGTGTAACATAAAGATTTGGACTTGTTCACAAAATAATCCTAATAAAGATAGTTCCTCATGTGCAACAGCAATTAAAGATTCACGTTTTTCTTTGGTTAGTGGTTGTCTGATGGATTAGTAAGCTTCTCCAAATACTTCCTGAAATTTAAATTATCTGTAGACTTTCCAGAGCTTTATTTTGATTAGACATGTAAAGAAGCAATGTAGCAGCTCAATTACTGTCAAACTAAAGATGATTTTACGTTCTGATTTAGAGAAATATGTCACCCATCATCAGACTACAAAATAGCTGAAATACTTAACAAAAAAAAGTAAGTGGTTAAGGACATTAAGCTAAAAGATGGCCTCATTGCCCTGCTTGGCAGCCAGCCCTTGCAGTGGTGGCGGCCGCTGCTGCTGTTATGGTTTTCTTCTTTCTTCTGCTGGTGGTGGTAGTGCCCATGGCCAACCTCCCACTGAAGCTGGAGGGTGGCATGGAAAAATCTTGCTAGAAGGTGTCACCTCAAAATCACTCTCAGGGCTTCAGTGAATAGGTTTTAGCAAACACAGTCCCAGCCAGTGAGCTGTTTCTAATAACTAGTCAGTTCATGGCAATAAAAGAGAATCCTGTGACAAGTGTGGCTTCATGAAGGTTGTATAGCTTTGGATGAGTCACTTCACTCCTCTTCGTTCATGAATGGGGGTCTTACTTGGCAAGAATGAGAAGATTCTAAGGGCCACTGTTTGGAGTACCGAGGTTGAAGTTGACCATCACCACCTACTTTACAAAAGTCTTTGCAAGGAGTAGGAATCAGGTTTGCAAAGCACTTGGTGCATGGTAGGTGCTCAGGAAATTGTAGTGGCGGTCATTGTTGATGTTATCATCATCACCATGTTATGCTCGTTAATTACATACGGCAAGCACCTCTGATCTCGCTTTGGTCTTCTGACCTTGTGCTTGTCACTCATAGGTGCTCTGTTTAGCTAAGTGGTAGAAGAGTAATATCAGCAGTGATACAGAAATGGCTCTCCAAGATGCTGTGTTTTCTATCATAATGTTATTGAGAATAAGGTACAAATATTCATAACAACACATTTTTGTAAAAATGAAAATTTGGAAGCTGCTTGCCTCAATGATGAGGAAATAACTAAGGATGTAAAATATTTATAATTTGAAAATGACATATGCAGGCTATTTTTGGTACATGGAAATACATATTTGACATAGTAACTGAAAGTGGTACATAACAGTATTTATTCACAGACGGCAACTTTGTAAATGTTTCTATAAAATTAAAGATCAAAGGGAATTTTAGAGTCCAGTAAATACAGTTTAATATTCATTGGTTTCTCTGTTTTCTACAAAGTTGTGTAACTTTCTAAAAGTTGTTATGACTTAGTTGTCTTAGGAACTTAATAACCTTCATTGAGTTATTGTTCTAGTGGGAGAGTGCATTTGCTGTTCCCTATGACAGGTTTAAAGATGAACTTTTGGAGTAAAATCCTTCTGTAAATTAGGCCTCTTCTGCTGGTTTTTCTGCATGGCCAAAATCTTATGTACGTACAGTATACCACGGAAGTGGTGAAGATTGGACAGAAAATATAGATTTTTAACTCTACACAAATAGAGAAATACATAAGTAAATGTACCATTCTCTAGTAATTTATGTGACAGCGTGGTGCCTGATGGTTTCAAAAAGCTTAAGTAGTTTTTTAAGTGTCCCTGACAGTGATTTACATAAATGAAGACTTCTCTGCGTTCTCACTGTTCTGTTTCCTGGTATCAAACCTAACGGGACTCTGATACGGCAGGGCTTGTTTTACATGAGAGACCAGTGCCTTCAGGCACCAGGATGATACTTGACGTGGGCATGTGATCAAGCTGGCACCACAGCTCGCTCTCCCAGCATTCAAAGAGATTTCAGGGACAGATTACAGATTGATGCGGAAATATACTCTACATAAGAAATAAGGCTGCATTTATTAAGGGATTTTAAAAATACATACTTTATCTCCAGAAAACTACATTGTAAGACAAATATAAAGTTTCAGTCCTGTAGAGAAAGAAAGAGTGGTGGAAGACTATGAACAGCTAGAATTCAGTTTGATAAGCTTCTGTATTTATTCAATTTCAGAACATTGATAAATTTTGGAGGGGTGAGGTGGTGGGTGGCTTTTTCATTTGTAACAAACACATGTTCTACTGTGTTCCACCAGCTTATCTGTAAGAGGGTGAGGATGTGTTTGTGGAATCAAGTCACTGGCTGATTGACTCAAGTTCCCGTTTTTCTCCAATCATTGCCTCTCTTGGGTTTCTCGACAACACATTTGCTTGTCTGTCTGTCCGTTTGTTTTCCTCCTTGGAAGGAAGCCTGCCTTAAGTCAATGTGTTTACTACTCATGAATTAACTTACGGGCAGAGGTAGATAAATGTGGGCCATCCTTTTCATTTCAGGACTGAGCACTGGTCTTTTGTCTCCCACGCTTTATGAGTTAACAGCTGTACAATGGAAGGCAACCTCCTATTAAAATTGTGGCTTGAGAACTGCAGAGTGGTCCTGAGACTTCAGATCCCTGTGCTTGTAGATAAATAAAACGCAAAATTGAGTTTCAGAGAGGGTCTTCGCCAGCAAGTTTCTCATCACTGTTGCTGTGAATGCTTATATCTAAGTTTGTGTCATTAGATATATTCTGACATTTGGGTATGTGAATGAGGTCGTCTAATTTATGTGATTAAATTCTCATTCACTTGATAGAAGATTAAATGATTCATTGAAAAATGCCAAAGGATATTTTTAATTTGGAGTCTCAATTTTAATTGAAACACTATCATTCTGTATTGAGCATTGGGGAGTCACAATCACATGTTCTTATTTTTAAAGTAAATGGTTAAGCTGTATGAATTTTAAGGCAGTCTTCCCTTTGCATTTATAGGAAGAATATTTATAAACTTATTTTTGGTTTTTATCCCTAACTAAAATTAGTGTGCTGAACATGCCATAAGCTTTTTGATGACTGGTCCTGTGTCAAATAGACAGACTGGGGGGCATGGAGAGACCAGGCAAGCAGGGATCTTCTCTATTCTCTACCCTCAGTCCCAACATGGGCTATGTTATATCTTAGGTGTGCAATAATTATTTATTGAATATCCAAATGGATGATTAACTACTGGGAGTAGCAGCCACGCCAGTACTCAAGAACATGAGTGAACCTCTCTGAGCCTCAGTTTCCGCATTTATAAAGTGAGTCTGCTCATGTTTCCTCCGTATGATGGGTGACTGCAAGTCGAAGATAACATGTGTGACATGTCTTTGAAAACTGGAAGGGCTTTATATAAGAAATCATTATTACTAACATTATTAGTGTTGTTACATAATGTTAGTTAGTACTATATGTTTGTTAGTACCTGAATTCAATAAATGCATATTTAGGTAAAAAAATAGTGTGCTGTAAATGGAAGAAAAATCAGTAGTTTATCATAAATTGTTTGACGTAAAGTTTTTTTTTGAACATTGCACTTGTTTTGACATAATTGTAGTTCTTGTAGGTATTTCATTTCCCTTTGTTTTTCCATGGGGAGGAGCACTCAGAAACATATACTCAGACAACTAAATATTACTTCTCAGAAACAATATACATTAATAACTTTTTATGCATATGTGAATAGGAATCAGCAAAGGATAATACAGCATATAATACGAAGATGTAGGTAAAGGAAAACTTAGCTTATGATGGATTTCCATCACGCTTTGAAAATTGGGTTAGGATCTATATCACATAAAATTCACCCTTAGATATGCTGCAAATTTAATGACAGGGTTCAGTTGAAATGAGATCTTAGAGGTTTTGATGAAGAAAATTGCTCAGTGTATGCCTTATCTTTCTTTCTTCTTGCTCAATGTACAATTAAATTTACTCTGCAGGACCACAGTGTGTAGCATATATTAACTTTATACTGACCCTGCCTGTATTAACTTTATGCTAATCCTGCAGATAAGTGACAGCAAAAGTGCATTCATAAAGCCATTAGCTGGGATGACAGTATTCTAGTTCTTAGTTTTGTTTTGTTTTTAATCCTGTCTGTATATTCTTATTAGATGATGGATCTGTGATGAAAGGTGTTTGAGTTTATTTTTACTGTATGTTGGGCATTGCAGTGAAGCACTGGGCGGCAAAGACTTATGAGATGTGACGCTGCCATCCCAGAACTTTGTGCAATCAGGGATATAGGACACGATCTCACATCAGTTTTTAACACTGGTGGTGCAGTGGTTAAGAACTTGGCTACTAACCGAAAGGTTGGTGGTTCGAATCCACCAGCCGCTCCTTGGAAGGTTCTACTCTGTCCTGTGGGGTCGCTATGAGTCAGAATTGACTTGACAGCAATGGGTTTGGTTTTTGGTTTAATCAGTACTTATATATTTATGTTTATGAATGATGCTAGGGTCTTTGATGAAAACCCCAATAATGACACCCCTCTGCCACTCCTAAGTTCTGAAGAAGTTAAGAGATAGGCTACAATAATTGGCAGATAAAGCTAAAATACCGCCTTTATCACTCGTAAAAGCCTGGTTGGAGGGCAGGATTTATTTGTTCTGCTAACACGGAACCCAGCATTAAGCACAGGCCACCATGCTGGGGCGGGCCTTATGTGGCCCAGAGGATCAGCTCACATTCATGGCATCAAAGGAGACCTTGTGTTCCCGGTGGCCAGCTTTGCTCTCAAGAGGAGGAAGGAGGCGCTGAGCCCCAGAGTTTATGTCTCCCTGAGTTACCCATCAGGTAGATTGCTCTGCCTATCCTTGGGTGGGAAGAGCCGGAAGCGTTATATGTTTGGAACACGTGGGAAAAAGGAGGATTCACCACAATATCCAAACCCAGTTGCTGTCGAGTGGATTCTGGCTCATGGTAACCCCATATGTATTAGAGTAGAACTGTATGCCATCAGGTTTTCAGTGGCTGATTTTTCAGAAGTGTATTGCCAGGCCTTTCTTCTGAGGTGCCTCTGGGTGGACTTGAATGGTCAAACTTCCGGTAGCAACCAAGCATTTAATCGATTGCACCATCCAGGGACTCCTCACCCCAATAAAGGACAGGTAATATAATATTTGATGTCAAATGAACTGGGCAGAATTTAAAGACAGAAAGAAACGAGCAAGCCTTCCAGAGATGGACAGGCAGGACTGAGCTAAGTCATCTGGAGGAACATTCCAGGCATGAATGATAGCAGCAAAGGCACCTGCAGGAGAGGACTGAGTTTGTGATGGAAAAGAGCCAGGGCTGGCCAAGCAGGTTACAGAGGGCTGGGAAGCCCCTTCCACAGAACCTGGGGGAGCTACCTCCCTACCTAAGGAGCTTTCCACAAGTAGCACATTTGAGTATTTCTCTGTGAGTGTGTGTAGCGGAGAGTTTTTTTTTTTTATTTTTATTGTATCCTAGCATAGCTGAACTCTGAGAATGTTTTTCATATATTTGTGTGGTTCTCACTATAATTTGTCTTGGCTAATTACATTTAACTATAAGCTTTCCAAGTGTATATTGAACTCGGGACTAATCATCAGATTTCAGTAGCAAAGAGCCTATAATTTCTGGACCGTATGACCTATGTAAGGATAAGTTGCAGAGAAATTATTCTCTTCCTTTCCGTGATAAAATCTTGTTTGTGGCTACATTAAAAACTACCTGTCAAGGAGATTTAGTTCTGAGATAGTTTTCTAAATGGAAGTTTGTAGTATGTGTCAATATCAGTGGGTCACCTGGAATCCTGCTCACTGAGCTGTGCTCAGATACATTCATGAGCCCAGAGCCAATTGATTTTGAAGGCTTCTTCTGTCATTTAAGTGATTACAGTATATATATCTCCAAAGTAAAATCCTTAGAAATGGGGCTTCAAAGAGCAGTAACAATCAATCATGGAATGGTTTATTATATAGATTTTGTTATTTCATGTAGTAAATTATGCTTGCCCCAAAACAAGGTTACTTAAAAAAAAAAAAAAAAAAAAAAGCCATTTAATGCAACGGAACTCTAAGCTGAGTGTATCCTATACCCCATAAGGCAGTTTTTAACTCTTTGCTGAGTGCTTTGGGTATGGAATGATGGTGGGCGAGAGGAGGGGTATGGGGAAAGAGAAAGAGATCAGCTCCATTGCCTGTTGTCAGTGAGTTGGGAATTTTATTGGGAAGATACAGCAAGTATTCGAATGATAGATAGTAAATACAAAACAGCGTATGAACACACACCAGGCTGTCTTTTAGTTATTCATTACCTTGATTATTCAGAAGACTCACTGAACAGTTTGGCAAGTATTAGAGATTTTGTGTTCCTTTGTCTGACAAATGCAACTGTCCTGACTTAGCACAGAGGTCATTGGTCTCACCACTGATAACGCCTCCTCTACCTAAAACTCGGCAAATTTGAAGGGATCTGTTCTTCACCATTATTTTTTTCATCAATAAAATGAGGGTTTGGGAACCAAATGAATATCTTAGCCCTCTCCCAGCTCTAATATTTATTGAACTAAGGGCATCTCTGATGACACAGAGAGAAACAAGAGAGACTCGGGATGTTTTAAGACAAAAGAAACGTTCTGAGACTCATTGCTACAACTAGGCGATAGCATGGCCAATCAGCGGGGCCGACGTGCAATGCCCCACTGTCCGTCAGCCGTCACGTGTTCTTTATGATGCTGTAAACATCGCAGGCCATGTTCTTTGGGTTTTCCTTTTGCATTAGTGTGGAAGATTTATTTATCAGTATGAATGTTTTACTACTGCAGAGTTGACTTGTTTTAACAACAATTTTTGTGGATTAGGGTGAATTTAATGAGCCACTCTTTTTTTTCTAAACAGCTGAGATGGTATGAGATATAATTCTCATACCATACACTTCACCCCTTTAAAGTTTACAGTCCAGTGCCTTTCAGTATATTCACAAAGTTGTACAATCATCGCCACAATCAACTTTAAAAAGTTCTCATAACCCCCAAAGGAAGCCCCTCACCTCTTAGCCATCACCTCCAAATCACTCCGTCTCCCGTCCTGCCCCAGCCCCTGACAACCATTAATCTTTCTGTCTCTAATACACCACTCTCAAAGGAAGCAGTCAGTGGACATCAAGGTCCAAGTCCTGTGGTACAGCTTTATCTAAACACTTATCTTTGATGTTGGGGCTGTTAAAGTTTGCAGTATCTGATGGAAAAATCTAGTTTCTGAGTGTGGCTGATTAGAAGAATGAATCACATCAAAAAGAATCACAAGCTGAAAATAGCCACTAATTCAGTATGTGGAAAAGTACCCTTCAGTCATTACCTATGGTGTGCGTCAGCCCTGACCTTCCCTACTCTGCCTTTTTGCGTGAGAGACGTTTAACAGGATAAATTCTACGACCAAGTGCTTACAGTTTTATCTTCTAATGGCACTGGTGCATCATTTACTCAGCAAAGTCCCATTTTGGAGATTCTGTGTGCAGGGACTTTGCTGGGACGCATCTGAGTGGGGTAGCTCTGCCCTCTAGGAGCTCACAGCGTAGAAGAGGGGTATGGATATGTATAAATAAGTAAGTGCAAAATAATGTTGAAATACTCTAGGTAGGAGCTCAGAGGAGACTCATGAGGACAGACAGTTATTGCCTGGGGAGGCTCATGTCAGAACGGTCCATAGAAGAGATGACCCTGGAAATGAGCTGTGGCACGTGAGTAATGCTTGTGGAGTGGGAGAAGGGAGCTTCGGTGGAAGGATCAGCATATTCCAAAGCATGGAGACGGGAAGCATCCTGGTGTCTTTGGACATGAATGCATAAGGCAGCAGAGAGTTCGTGGGAAAGGTAGTGAGGAGGATGCTGAGGGCAGAGAGCTGATGTGTGAGAGGTCCTGTGTGTGAGTCTCAAAGTTAGACTTGACCCTCCAACCGCTGGGTGTTATTGAAGGGTTTTTAGGCAGGGAAGTTGTGTAATGATATTTTTATTTGAGAAAGCCATTTGGACAGATGTGTGGAGGATAGATAAGAAGGCATCAAGAGGAGACTCCGGCAAGATGGCGGTCTAGGCAGAAGCACCACGCCGTCCCTCCACAACAAAGATCCGAAAAACTAAGCCAAACAGAGAATCAA